>NW_010204520.1:25549-25782 GCF_000695765.1 Mesitornis unicolor | reverse complement strand
CGCCCTTGCAGCTCTTTCCTCCCTCCTCCCTCCCGCTCTCCCCTCCTCCTCCTCCTCCCGTCGACTTGACGTTAATTAACACACGGGTTAATTGATTTTAAAAGCTGAAGAATTACAGTTAACTTTTCCCACAGGGTAGGGACGCCAGCCGCTTGGCACAGTTCTGGTGCAGGGGGGCAGGGAAGAGCCCGCAGCGAAGCCGACGGCTGCGGAGGGATGGACTGCCGGAAGGA
>NW_010204520.1:8777-25233 GCF_000695765.1 Mesitornis unicolor | reverse complement strand
GGTACCTCGCTCAGGGTGAAGCGTCTCAACCACAGGGAAAGTTACTTCGTTGTAATTACGGGAAAATAAACCACGCAAGGGCTTTGTGTTTTGCCTGTGCTCTCCCTCACCCCAATCTCCGCAGCGAGTGCCGGTGCAGCTGGGAGAGACGCTGCTGCGCTGGGAACTTGCCGCTTTCACCTTCCCCTGCTTTCATTTTATTTCATTTTGTTTTTTAAAAGCATGAAGCAAGTGAAGCGACGAGAGGAATCCATTATGCAAATCAGGTCACATTTGCATAATGTCTCATGACTGGAATATGCAAATGAGTTGTATAATTTATGAGTGCCAGTGTCTGTCTAAAAGTGTTTCCCAGAATTTATAAAAAGTGAGACGCAGGGAGGCCTGCCCTGCCAGGAGGGCTCTCCGCTCTCCTTTCAAAGTCTTCTGCAGATCAGCAGCTCCGGCGCTCGTTAATGAGAAACCAGCCCCCCTTCCCACCCTGTCCCCTCCTCCCTCTGCCAAGCCCCCACCTGCTCCCTCCAAACTTCTCCAGGAGGCGCTGGCTGGCAGTGGAGCGGGACAATGATGGCCAGGGCGGCAATGGTTGAGGAGGAGATGGCCGGGGCGGCAGTGGCCAGGGCAGCGATGCCCAGGACGACGATGGCTGGAACGGCGATAGTTGAGGAGGCGATGGCCAGGACGACGATGCCCAGGACAGTGATGGCCGAGCAGCCCTGCGTGGGCCAGCTCAGCCGGGGTCTCTCCGGGCCCTGCCTGCAGGCGAGCGGCTCCGTGGGCATGGTGTACACCGGGGATCCTCCTGCAGCCGCCACCCCCGCAGTCACGGTGGGGTCGCTGGTCCCCTGCCTTGTGCTGTGAGTGCGAGACCTGTGCCCCAATTCAGAAGAGCTGCGAGGGCAGCGCAGAGTGGCAGTGCCCGTGGGGACCCTGAGTGTCCTGCCCAGCACCATCACACATGGCTCCAGCGCTGGAAAGGTCTCTGGAACATCTGGAAATGCAGACAGGTATCAGACTCTTTTTTTTTCCTTCTTCTCTGTGTCTTTGGAGCTCAGTCGTGTCAGGAGGAGGCAGGTAGGCTCTTTCACACAGGGACGCCACTGCTTTGAGCTGCCTGTGCAGGGAGAGGGTAAAGAATAACAGCGCTGGCACGTGGGAAGCGGTGCCCGTGGGTGGGGCTGCGGCTGTGGCTGCGGCTGTGTCATGGCTCTGGTGCGTGGCTGCCTGTCCAGGCAGGGTGGTGAGGAGCAGCAGGGTTGGGACAGCTCAGTGTCAGCCTTCCTTAGCGCTGGGAGGTTCCCAAAAGGTTTTTGGGTAAGAAAGTGTGATTTGCTTTCCTTGAGAATCTGCGTTTCGGTTGTAAAAGCCATTCATCTTTACCTCTCTGGTTTTAAAACAAGTGCTTTGGTGTTAGCTACCATCTGAACTGGTGAATCTCACACTTGCAGTCAGGTTCAAAGCAATGTGAGTCCGATAGCTCCTTCAGGAGATGCAGGTCCTGACTTGGCAGCGTTCGTCACTGAACGTCCCCAGCACAGAGCAGCGTATTCACAAACTGCTGTGTCTGGGGCTGCAGGATTCCCGGGGTGGGAATAAGGAAGACCCCCTCTGCACCGGGTGTGAGGAAGGCAAAGCCGGTCCTGCTCCTGCCTGGCAACAGGCGAGAGGCAGCAGCACACCCAGACCCCAAACTAGCACTGCCCAGCTCTGGGGCCACCTCCTGCTCTGTGGGGTGATGTTCCCATGGCGCTCCCCACCACTGCCGTTAGCAGGGACGCAGCCAGGTTGGGGCCGCTGGGAATAACTGAGGTGCTCTGTGGGGAGCGGTGGGGCTGCGGAAACCCGGGCACGTCCCGCAGGGTCCAGAGCCAGGGCCACTTTTAACCCTGAGGCAAACTGTGCTGCTTCGCTTGCCGCAAGAGCCCCTGAGGAGAGCAGAGCATCTATGTCCCTGCCGGGTTGTCTAGGCAGCTTCAGCACATCCTGCGCCGGATGGGAGCTGGCTCTCTCAGCACCGGTAATGGCAGCGTGTCTGGGCTCATGGGGTTGGAGAACTCGTGGCTGTGGGCAGGACACGGGTGTTGGAGGGAACTTTCCTGCGCGCCGCAGGGAGAGCTCCCTGCAGCTCTGTCCTTTGGGCGTCCCGGGGCCTTTCTCTGCAGGTCCTCTCTGTTCCTCCATGCATGTGAGCCACCGAACACCCAGACTTGTGAGCAGGGGCTTCTCTGCATGGGCAGCCTCCCCCGGAGCACAGCGTGGCCATGTGCCTGCTGTTAACCTGTGCTTGCGATTGCTACCAGGAAGAGTTCCCATATCCCATGTAGAGTCTTGTTTTAAAGAACCACATCAGCTCCGCCACCTGCCCTTCCCCAAGCACCAGTGCTGGTTGAAGCAGTGGATTACGGTGACGGGTAACACCGAGACCTCCAGTCCCGCCCCACCTCTCCTGGGGAGGGCTCGCACCGCCGGGCAGCACTGGCCTGGGTGGATGGACGCTCCTGGTCCTCTGCTCCTGAGGTGCTGGGCTCTGTGGCAGCCTAGGCTGTCGGTGCCATTGCAGTGCCCCGAGCTGCCGCCTTGTCCCAGCCTTTCCCAGTCTGCACAGGGAGGGCAAGGAGCAGGCAGGGGTCTGGGCACTGCTTCCCAAGCAGCTCCGTGCATCGACATCACACTACCAGCCCTGGCACACCTGATGATGTGCCCGACATTAAGAACGGCTTGTCTGCATGGGGCTTATGGCCCGATGGTTGTAGATAACAACAGTTGTTACAAAGTGTGTAAAATCTTTAAATCTTTAACAAATCTCTCATTAATCCCAGCTAAGTAGTTTAAAGCTGACTGCAGGCTTTAAAAGGAAGCGAGCTGATCACTTGTAGGACAGAGGAAATGCATGCAATGGAGAGCAGTCAGATAGACAGACTGGAGTGTGCAGCTCCTTTGTTGTTGGTCTGGATGGACCAGGATGGCAGTGACAGCGCTGGACTCGGGCACGGCGCAGCCAAAGCCTCCGTGAGATGAGACTGTACAGCGCGGTTCTGCACAACGCGGTTCTAAAGTATCCAAAATGCCATGGGCAGACACCACCCCTATGCTGTAGACTCAGGAAAGGAAGCGTTCTGTAGGAGTAGCATCTTCAGAGAAACCAGACAGAATGCTGAGGTCCCAGAGGAAAATCAGGGTCTTTCTCATGGTTCAGCCTGACGTTGAGGTCCTGATGCCAGAAGGGTCTTCTCCTGGCCTCTGGTGCTCTCCACAGTGGCCACTGGAACCGATCTGTGTTTGTAGACATAATGCTGGTTGGCAGTGAAATGGTTAAATATCTTAACGCAAGGAAATTCAGCCAGATGCTTACATTTTGCCTCAGTAACTGAGGGAGTGGATTTTGTAGGATTAGACTCAGCTGGAGTGATTCAGTGTTTCTCTCCCTTAGATCCATGTGTTCCTTTTCTAAACACATACTCCAAGGTGTAAAGTACATCAGCTTTGCTAGCAGTAGGTGCTGCGGGTAGGGGTGAAAGGCATGACCAGGTGATCTGTATAACCCACCCCTGCTGTGGCTCAGTGCTCTGCTCTCGAAGATGCTCTGCTCTGCTTTCCATGGGCCCTGCTCTCAGACGTGCCTACCCGTCCACCCACCCTCTGCTTGCTCGTGCACCGTCCATGGTGACTGTCACTCCTGCTCATGTTCTGTCTGTCCCCATCTCTCATTTCAGTGGCACCCACTTTCTTTTCCAGTTCAGTGACTCTGTTTGCTCTGCCTTTGCCTTTGCCTCGTGTCACAGCGCTGTCCCCAGACCATCAAGGACTGGGACTTTCTGCTTGAGCATCTCTACATGGTCACAGGCAGCACCGTGATGACCAGTGCTGAAATGCAGCAGTACCTCCTACTTCTGTGGTCCGATGTCCAAAGGGAAACACTGATGTTCATTCCTGTAGGTCTAGGGTGACGATCAGGTCAGCGGCAGCTTCTCTATTGCTCTCAGGCGGCCATAGGATATTGTACTTAAACACTGAGATCTGCTCACCTTGCTCCCCAAATACTCCCCCTCCTCACCCTGCAAACAGCCCAAGGGCACAGTAAGTGGGTTAACACTCGCTTTAGGGTTAGCCCGAGGGTGAGAGCTCCCCACAGGAATAGCGGAGCTGTGTTTGCTCTGTGTGTGAGCTCATGCGGGGAAGCCTTGGAGGGGGATGAGTCCCTGCTGCTCCCACGCCACCCCTGTGTGCCCCTTCCCTGCCCCAGCAGAGACCCCATGGCCGCTGTGCAGAACCGGCCTGTGCTTCGTGTGCGTCCTGTGTTCACTGCTGCCTTGAGTCCTTCTTTGACTGCCGTGTTTGGGAGCCAGTGGAAAGAGCAAGGGACAGAGAAATAGAAGAAATGTGGAAGGTGGAGATGACATCTCTGGGTATGATTTGCACACTGCAAGCATTACAGCATGGAGAAGTGGCTGTTGCTGCCTCCTGCCTCAAGACACAGCCCCTGCCCTGGGCTCCCTCGGGTTCTCCACACTGGAACCTGCAGCACCAGCCACAAGCAGGGGCCGTCTCGGAGGGGTCAGGACAGGCTCGGTGCCACTGGGGTTTTGGGACAGACAGCTCAGGTAGAAGCAGCAGCACTGAGGGGGCTCCCCGAAACCTAGCTCCAGCCGTGCTGTGTCCCTGGTCATGCCTCGCGCAGCCGCTCACTGCCAGAATAACTCTGAAAAAGGAAAACACACCAAAATATGTCAGTGATTCTGCATTGCAAATCTGGGTGCTCAAGAGCCATGAAATGAGAAATTTAAGGTGCTTACTGCAACAAGAATCCATCCGTGTTGGACACAAGCAGCATTTCCCATCTCGGCTCAGAGAGCATCTGTCAGAGCAGGCGCCTGAGCCGCTGCGGCAGCGAGAACGGGGCAGGGAGGAAACAGAGGGGGTCTTGGTATGTTCATGGTTAAAAGTGTGCCTAGAACTGTGTATTCAAAGTTAATTTACTGTTTAATTTTGATGTAAATATTGACTTGTATTGTCACACAAAGCTAGTATCAACATTTTCCATTAGAATATTCTCTTTCTGGTTGCTTGCCACTTCTTTACCCACGTTAAACATGACATTTTCTACGTTCACTTTTGTCTTAGCACCATTTTTTGAAAAAAAACAACCCAGTTTTGCCAAAAATTATCTTAACAGAAATAAATACATGACTTGCTCAAGATTTCTGGGGGGAATCTCACAGATGTTTCCTTGAAAGACACAAAAGCCTCTGTGCTTCAGTGTGAAGAGTTCAGTACGCTTGCCAGAAGTATTTTAGCAATGTGCTGCACTCAGAGACAGCCCCGACTCTGGCGATTCTCACCTCCAGCCCTGGGCAGGGCCTGGATTCCCCACGCCCCCTCCTGAGCTGCGGACCCTGGCGATGGGGGGACCTTGGGATGGGGGGACCTCAGCAATGGGGGGGACCTTGGGATTGGGGGACATTGGCAATGGTGGGACCTCGGCAATGGTGGGACCTCAGGGGTGGTGGGACCCTGGTGATGGTGACCTCAGCCTCACCCTGTGCTCCTCAATGGGGACTGCGTGCACAGGTGCTGCTCTGTCAATGCATCAGTGTTGCTGTTCGGCAGCGCTGCACAAGCAGACGGAGCCTAGGGCATTGTCCCGGTGCAGAACGGCTTTGGTGACAGGTATGGTCGTGTGTTTGTTACGGTGCGGGGCCAGCAGACAAACCTGGGCCCTCTCAGACAGCCCTGACTGTGCCATGTTTGTCCTCAAGGTTTTCAGCTTGGAACGTGCAGGCGTTTCCCTGCAGACCTGCTGAGCGCTCACAGATTGGCTTGAAACATATGAAATGCTATAAAGTCGTTAAGTGCATCACAAACCAGAACCAGACACCTGGAATCAAGCACCTAAAACTGGAGGACACATCCAGCGCTTGGATCTCTCTCTGCCTTCCTTCTGCCTTTGTAAAGTGTGGGTAATAAAACTTTTTCCTCGCAGGGGTGCTGAGATGAGGGAATTTAGATAATGATGAATGTCGTAGAAAGCCCCAGAAGGAGTTTAATGGTGACGTTGTGTGTGAGGTTTGAAAGGTGTGCACTGGGCATGGGTTGGAGCCCCATGGGTGGCTGTGACAGAAACGGTGTTGCTGTCTGGTCACCTTTCCATGTTACCCACCCAGTGAAGGACAGTGCAGGATTGGGTATTGCGATCCATATCAAATGCTTGTACAAAAGGGCCAAATTATGCTGGCAACCTTAATTCTTTGATATCCAGTGTTCTGATAGTGTCTTGTAGTATTTTTCTAAAACAGTTCTACTGTAGGCACTGTTTTTAAATTAAGAAACGGCATCTGTTCTCGTGCACGTTTCCGTCCTTAGTCCAGCTAATGAACTGCCAGGGTTAGGCATCCTTTGAAGCCATCCTCGGTAGTAAATGTTAACGGAGACACCGGAGCGTTCTCCTGGCTATTAATCTGCAGATAATAGAAGGTCCATTTCTTAAGTACACAGAGAAAAGGAGAAGAAGAAATACTGGCTATGACACAAAATGAATTGTCTTCCTCCGTGCCCTTGTAACCTAGGGCATGTAGTGCAGGCTGCCAGCCATTGCGTTACAGATTTAAAAGCGCTGGAATCTCTCCGTCCTGTAGCAGGTTGCCTGATGGATCGGTGAGTAATGTACTCGAGCAGTGCATTACCGAGCCCCAGACTAATGGCCAGCGCTCGCCCATGGCTTTTGCCGTAGATCATTCATTGCACTGTTCATAAGCTCTCTGCCAGGCTGCATCTGGCACTCGTGCTGCTGCTGCTGACAGCCTCTGCCTGATGAATTCTGCACCAGCACCCCACGTTTTCATTACTGAGCGCTGAACGCGAGCAGGGGGAGCTGCTGCTCTTGGCGGTTCCCCTCGTGCTGCTTTGGAGGGCGTGGGGAAGGGCAAGGTGATGGACGTGGGGTTTCTGCACACCACAGGGCACCCCCGATCACCTTCTGAGAAACTTGTGCCTGGGAGCATTGCTGTCTGGGGAGGCTAACGGTACGGGCCATGGTGAGATAGAAATGGGATGGAGATGAGGGGCTGCTGAGCACAGCTCTGGGAAAAGGCAGCTGTTTGTTTCTGACTGGCAGGAGATGATGTGGAACTGAGCTGCGGCTGCGCTGTGAGCTCAGCGAGGTGGATCAGTGACAGCAACGGGCGTCCCAGGGCTGGACAGGGCAAAGATGGGTGAGCTGCCCTGCCACAGGCCCCACCAGCTCTGGAGGTCTTCCTCGTTCTTTGGACTCCATGATATTAATTGCACTCCATGTTATTAATTAATTAATTGCACTCTGGGGCTGCTGCCCAGGAGTTGTGGCCCCCTGCCATGGTGGATCCAACTGGATCCCACTGCTCCTTTTGCCTGGGCCGCTGCGCAGCCATGGAAAGAGCGATGCGGTCACTGTCAAATTAAACTGGTGACCCATCCACCTCCAGCTTGAGCCGCCCAGGACCCTCCCGATTCCCGGCCCCAGTCCAGTGGCTTTGCCAAGGCTTGAGCCTCACCCTGCTCTACTGTGCTCTTTGGCTTTGTATTTTTGCAAGAAGTTGCTTAAAGATAAACTTCTGCAGTTCTTTATGAACGTATTCCTGATGAGCTTATGGAAAGGATGGAGCCTTCATCCTAAGGGATTTCCTCTGCAGCAGTCAGAGTCAAGATTGCTGAACCAAAACCGCAGAAACCACGCAGGCTGGAAAGTTCTTCATTTCCAGTCATTGTATGGACGTAGAAATAACCCAGACTGCGCAGCAAACGCTGAGCTTTCTAGTTAACTCCACGCGGTGGGAGCGTGGTGCCTTTCGGGGGGGGCAGTAGTAATGGCACCTTTGTATCTGGGGGTGCTAGATATTGCATTATTTTGGAGAAAGGCCTCTTTTTACTGGGGCTCTTTTTCTTTTTGCACTTCAAATACGGCTCAGGCACCTTTTCATTCCCCAAGCAGGGAGCAAATGCCGGTTCTTCGTATTGTTCACATTAATTCTACAACCGCAAGTCCGAGGGTATTTTGGGTACAGAAGCAGGTGGAGGATGCGAGGGTTGCAGACAAAGACAATGCTGGTAAGGACCATGCTGTGAATCCAGACGTTCCCAGGGAGCCTCGGCAGCCGGGTTATTTGCATGCTCTTTTGGAAGATGTCTCTGGTAATAAAGCGTCATCAATCTGTTATTTCTTTTGACCAATCTTTCTCAGCCTGCCTATATAAAATCTTTTAGTGGCCTATATTTAACTGAGAATACCCTCTGCTTGTTTCCTATCTTCTCGCCCGAGTTTTCTTCCTTTAACGAGCACAACAGCGCGCTGCTCTGCCTTCAAAGAGGAAATTAATTCCGTCCGCAAAAGGGTCAAGTGCTGGAAAGTGCATAGCAATGCAGTTTGCGTGGCAGGATCCAGGAGATATGATGCTAATAAGATCCTGAGATGAGAACAGCAGACTGGCTCTGGGGACTCAGATGAAGGGTTCTGTAAATTTTAAAAGAAATGGTCTCCAAAAACTAATGATGTCTGCTTTACAATTCATTAATAATGTGGAGCAGGGAGATGGGAGCGAGAAGCAGGCCAGGCTTTGAAATCTCAGAATGGAACAGGAACAAACCAGCGCCCGCTCCTCTCGCCGGGGTCACAGAGCGGGAGCAGGCGGCGGCTGCAGGGAGCGGGGGCTGATGAGGATCCACGCTCCGCGTGCTGCCGTTAATTCATGCACAGGCCCTGCCGGTGCCCATGTACGATTTCTGTGCTGGAAACGATGTCTCTGTGTTGACAGAGCTGTTCCAGTGTTCTTGTTTAAGGTGACTTACTGCACAGGCTGTCGGATGGGTTTTACAAACCCATCTGAATTGTCTTAGCATATTTACAGACGGCTCGGGTAAACCCTCCCCTTCACCTCTCTGCATTGCACGCACGGAGCTGAGTAACGAGAGCCTGAACCTTGTTTGTAGTTAATAGCGGAAGAAAACCCCTCAGGCAAAGCCTAATGAACCGAGAGCAATTCCAAGCTTTCCCCTGCAATATCTGCAGAGACCGTGCCTTTCCCTGGACGCATCGGGTGACCTTGCTGCTTTGCATCAGGAAAATTCCCCGCTACGGGGACACTGTGTGTGGAAGTGCCGCGGTGCAGATGCTGTTCCCATCTCTCCCTGATGTGCGTGGTGTTAATAGAAAAATGTCTGTGCCTGAGCGGTTTCAGAGCAGGAGGCTCAGCTCTGGCGTTCATTTTGACCGAGTGGCTGTGATCTGCAGATGGAGGTTAAAGTTTTCCTCCTATCTGCTCCTTGTATCACTGCGATGTTTTCTCATCTCACCCCAGCAGTGACTGGTGATGCCGTGGGGAACAGAGCCTCTCGTGGCGCCCTCACCCCCGGTGCCGTTATCCCTGCAGCGCAGTGCTGGAGTGTGCGGGAGGGGTTCACGGGGTGTTTGGTGAGCAGCGGCAGTTTTGGGGTACTCTGTTCTCTCAGAGGAGCTGTTTTCGTGCCGGCTTCTGCTGGGCTGCAGAATCAGAAGCATCAGGGAGGAGGTGGGCGATTTTTGGGGACAGCTCATTGAGGGTGGCCAGCAGCCTTGAGCTGTGTTTTATTTTCCCACTCAAGCCACAGCCAGGAGAGCGGGTGCAGTGGGGCTCTGCATCAACACGCTCACACAGCAGGTTTCTCTGGCGGTGTTCATAAATGCTGTGTATTGCTTCATCTGGGTACTCAGTATTGACAGGTCATATTGCCTCGGTCATCCCAGCAGCAAACCACGCGTGCACCGGCTCTCAAAGCCGCAGCCTTCTCCCGTGTGTTTCTCTCCGTTCCTAGTCTCCAGTGAACACCCTCAGCCCCTGGACCGCAGGGGTGACACAGCCATGTGTATCACATCTCTCCCTTCCCTCGTGTTTGTGTCTCAAGTCTCCCTTGGAGAGCGTCTGGGGAATGTATGTCCTCAGGAAGTCTCACGATCGGTCGATAAGGGTTTTCTGAAGGTTTTCCAGGGAAGTTCCTGCTTGCTGTGCAGTTTCTCAGCACACGGTGACAGACACCAGCAGAGCAGGGAGCTCTCGGTGCAGACCCAGGGGTGTGCACCAGGGCTGATGTGAAAGCAGCTGGGATACAGAGACACCATCATCCTTTGCCTTGGCACTCGACGACCGAGGGACCTTGGTGTCGATGGCTTCCAGCCAAAATCCCCTGCAGTGGCGCTGCTCTGGCCACCAGGACCTTGGTGCGATCACTGGCATTTTTATGGTGAAGGAAAAATGAGCCAGCATCGTAGTGTAAAATGTAAAGATCACACAAACCCCTATTTTCTGAGTTCTGTGTCCCTGTAGGCTGGCTGGTGTGTGACACGGGAATGCTGGCTACGTCCCCTTCATGCCCCAGTACAACATCTTCCCTGTTCTCAGCAGTGCAGTGTCACTGCCGTGTGTTCCTACGTGTCCAGGGGCACCAGCCCCGTCCCAGGAGCCCCTGCCCGCAGCTGTTGGAGCTCCGTGCACACCACAGCGGCCCCCGCCTGCGCACCCCCCGCACTGCTCTCCATTGGGTTGCACTTCCTTCTCCCAGACCATTTATCCAGTTCTGAGGTTTCAAATCCTGTTGTCCAACAACCTTGCAATCGCACCCAGATTTGTCATTTGCAAGCACAGCTGATGACTGGGTCTTTCCTCCTGCAGCTCGGCAGAAGCTGCCACCCCTCCCAGCCTGGGCCAGGAGCAGCGTTGCCAGGAGGAGGTACCTGGGAACAAGAAGACCACACAGCATCAGCCATCTCCAGGGACAGGAGCCAGCCCCTGTGCGAGATGACACCGGTGTGGCCTTGTGTGAGTCTCTGAAACCTTCCTGGGCTTCATTTCCCCATTTTAGAGAGCAGAGATCACACGTGTGTGGCCCGGGGTGAGCCAGGAGCACAGGCGCAGCAGCACCGGCTCTGTCACAGATCTCAGACAGGCTGCAGTGCCACACAGGCTCTGCTCTTATGACAGATACCCAAAGGCAGATTTTCTTTCAATTAAATATGAAAATCCATAATGCAGTCAGCATGATGCCTCTTGGTATGTTTATTTTTATACCACATTTATTCGCTTTTGGTCTCAACATATGCTTTCATTATGAGGGGGATTTTTATACTGACCATCTGTGCATTATGAGTGAATTTCAGATAGGACTGAAGGACCTGGAAGCAGGACAGAGGTCAGCTAACTTTTTTAATATCTGAATGGAAATGGCTGTTGTTTACAGTTGTGGAATAAACACAACAAGAATTCTTTTTCTTGAAGTAATACTGAATCTGCAAAGTTGACATTTTAAACTGTTTGTCTTTAGGTTGCAGGATTACCAGGTTTTTTAAATTAGTGATGTGTTTCATATAGGCAACATTTCGCTTTCTGCAGGCATGGGGCTAGGGGTGGTCTGGAGGTTGGGTTGGGTTGGAGTTGTTTTGGTTTCGATGGGTTGGGTTGGATTGGGTTTGGTTGGGTTTGGATTGGGTTGTGTGGGTGGGTTTGGATTGGGTTTGAGTTGGGTTGGGTTGAGTTTGGGTTGGTTTTGATTGGGTTAGGTGGGTTTGGATTGGGTTTGAGTTGGGTTTGGTTTTGTTGGGTTGGGTTGTGTTGGATTGTGTTTGGGTTGGGTTGGGTTTCATTGGGTTGGGTTGGGTTTGGCTGCCACAGCCTGTGCTCAGCTTGGGACATTGGCTGTTTGCACACAGGGGACCCAGGAGTGCAGCCGGTGCCTTACGCCCTGTTAAATTGTGTGTGTGTTGTGCGTGTGTCTGTGTGTTGTGATGGCAGTGTGCACATAGGTGGCCACGAGCAGAAGACAATGTCCCATGCAGGGCCCTGTTGGACTCAGGCTGCTTTCAGGCCGCAATCAGCCTCCTCCTCTTCATCGCCAGCAGCCCTCGTCACCAGGCAGGCACTGCTCCTGCCAGCATATGGGTGTGGGAGAGGGCTGTGTGAGCACCGTGAGGGTTGTGTGAGGCTGTATGAGCTGTGTGAGGATTGTGTGTGAGGGTTGTGTGAGGGCTGTGAGCTCTGTGCTCCAGGTTTCCGTCCTGGCATTTTACATCTGGAGCTGCGCACATCGGCTGATGTCTGCGGGGAGGGCAGCAGGACGGGGCTGTTGGATCCATCGCTGGCAATTGAGATTCAGAGACATTTCATCTGCAGTTCCCTCAAGTGTTGAATTGAATAAAACCGGCGGCAGCAGCGGCGGTGGGGGAAGGGCTGCGAGCTCCAGGCCGAACACCAAGAGACAGGCAGCTCATCAAAAGAAAGAGCTGCGTCCCTGGGCTGCAGACCGGGATTCAGAGCATGGAGGAGCGTGGCAGGGCCTGGGGCAGGCAGGGAGGGCCTGGCACCACCACGGCTCCACAGCTCAGGCAGATCACAGTGTGTGCCGCCCCAGTACCTGGTTTTTTGTGGTTTTCTGAAGCTGCAGTTGTAAATCGGGCAGGAGGAACGGAGTCTCAGGATTTGTCTGCAGTTTAAAAAATGCTGCTTCACTTCCTGGTGCTCCAGGAGAAAAGTGCAAAAAGTCAAACACTTGAGGGTCAAAAATTAAGAAGAAAAAAGTGACTCAACACTGATAATTCTGTAAACCCTTACTGTTTGGGGCCTGGCTCCGGGATCCCAATTGCAGTCATGGGATGGCAGAGTGACCTCGCTGAGGTGTTTCTGTCCCTTGCAGAGGGAGCTGCGGCCAGGTTTGTCCTGACTGGTTGTTGAGGTGTTGGTTTGTCCTGGGTCTGTCACTGCCCAGCGCCAGGCGAGGACATTGGCAGAGACAGTTCCAGTGTGGGGCAGTGGCCGTTTGAGAGACCACAACAGAAAATGCTCCCTTGGGTCTGAGTTGTCCGGTCCCATCGCGGCTGCTTCCCTTCCAGCAGCTGCTGAGGCCGTAGCGAGGCACCAGGTGCCCACAGTTGACCATGGCCCAGCGGGGTGCAGTCACACCACGGTCCCCAGTGCCACCCACTGCTGCGCCCGCACTGCTGGGACGTGGCCAAGTGCCGGTGCTCACCTGGGAGCACAGGGGAAACAACAGTGAGGGCAAGCGAGGAGCCGGGGTGCTCGGGGCAGGCACTGGGACCTTTTGGGGCGTTTCAGCTGTAGAACAGGCCAGGATTCTGCTCTGCGTCAGAAGGATTTGGGAGCCTGAGCAGCCACAGGCTCAGGACTAGAGGAGAGACCAGAGGCTGTCTTCGGGCATGTGTTTTTTGGGCATGTGTTCAGCTGCCCTGATTTTCTCCCTGTGCTATCGATCCAGCTAAGATGCAGCCGTGCCTGCTGTAGTGGTTTAATTCATTTTTAAGCATCATTATTTCTCGTGTTGTGGTCTTCCCCTGCTCGGGGTGCTTCTCAGTGCCCACCCCCAAAACTGTCCGTTCCCGCCTGTGTTTCATGGCGTGTGCTGCTCCCCATGTGTGCACACCAGGGAGATGGAGAGGCAGCTTCAGCTACACCGAGCAATTAAACTCCGGTAGCTCAGGGATGAGCAGGAGGCCGTGATTTTCTTTTCCTTTGCAGTAATTGCCTCTGCAATCAGCTTTGATCACCCGAGAGCAGAGGAGATGAGTGCTGCAACTTGACATCAGTGGTTTTAATATATCCATTTACATATACAGGAGCAGTGCAGCATACAGCTTTCCATAGCGCCCCTGACCTGAAACCATCGCCGCTCCATAGACACCTCATTTAATTTAATACTTCACCGCCACTGCGGAAGCCACAGGATGGGGATGGGAGGGGGGATAATCAAGCCCTCACCCTCTCGCTCTCCGCGAATGTCTGTAGAAATGACATGAAAGTAATTGCTTTTGAAAAGCAAAGCAGAAATGGCACAATTGATTCCACTTAAATGAGAGGAGAAGGGCTGGGGGTGGGGAATGTGCACCCTAAACGTGCCTCCGTCTTCCCTATGTGCAGCTCCTTGTAGGGACCAAGGAGCTGTGGGCTCCTCTGGCCGGGGAAGGACGAGCAGGGCCAGGCAGGATGCACCCGCTGGGGCAGCACGGACACAAGGGCAGGTGCTGCTCCAGGGACCCTGCCACGTCCCTGCGCCGCATCCATGTGCCATGTCCCTGTGCCATGTCCCTGCACCGCATCCCTGCGCCATGTCCCTGTGCCACCTCCCTGCGCCACATCCCTGCACCACGGGCACCTCTGGAGCCAGGAGCTGGCACGGAGCCTCTGCACTGGAAACCCTGCAGTTACTGAAAACTCTGGAGTTACCAAAAACCCCAGGCTTATTGAAAACCTAGGGGTTATTGAAAACGCTGGAGTTATTTTGCTTCCAGACCTGCCTTGCAGCTGGGGGTTGAGTCCCCAGCCCCTCTCCATCCCCTTATTCACCCCAGCTCGTTCCCAGGTAAAGCTTTGTGAACCCAAGGCTTGGGAGCTTCCCCAGCCCGGAGCCTGGTCCCCGGTGTGACACAGACACATACACTCAGAATTTAAACATTTTCTTGTTTTCCTTTGGTGGGCTCTTTGCTGGACACCTATAGCCTTTTTCACCATGGGTTTGACTGTTACGTGCACACAGAACATGGTGTGGAGGAATGCAGGGTACTGTGCTAATAACAATGTCTCTAATACATCTTTAATGTAGATATTCACGTCATTTCATGTTAATTACATGCAAATTGATTATTAATGTATTTATTGAATGTTGACAGCTGGGTGACAGTCTTCAGTAAATATGTTTTCCTAATCAGTTAGCATTTAATTAATACCAAAATTCTCTCTAGGTTCATTAAGACAGTGAACGTTGATGAGGCCCCCTCGGTTGCAGCGTAGGGTGTGGGACGTTCACAGTGACGCGGGCAGGGTCAGCCGTGCTCAGCAGCTCCGCAGGCAGGCGAGGGGCTGGGGGCAGCGGCATGGCCAGCGGGACAGACGGGCACCTGCCCAGAGGGACAGATGGACATGTGTCCAATGGGGCAGACAGACACATGCCCAGCAGGAGGCATCACTGGAAGACCCTGCACAGGCAGCGTGGTGGCGGTCACTTCACTGTGAGCTCCTTGGCTATGGGGGGCAGTGCTCAGCCCCTGCCAGCAGTGCAGAGCATTGGTTAATGCTGAATTTAAAACACCAGGCCAAGCCTTGAGCTACATGGCCAACGTTTCCTCTTGTCCCCCTGTCACGAGCAGGGTGGGAGTCACACAGAGCCTCTGTCCCTGTCCCACGCGTTTGCACCCATGGCTTCTCTCATCTGGCTCATCCCCAGGACATTGGAGGAAGGCGAGCAGTGTCCTCAAGACATCCCCTGCAAAGGCACCGGGGTCAGGGCCAGGAGCTGCTCCACACAAGGCTGCTGCAGCACCGTCAGCCCCAGCAGATCGATACTTCAGTCTTGTCATGCTAATTGCTCCTCGGTTGACATTCATGATCCTTCCCTGTGTAAACTCTTCACAGTCAGGATGCCAAGTGGAGACGCCGAGCCCTGGGACCCTGCTCCTGCTCAGAGGGACACGGGGGCAGGTGGGTAGTGGGTGACCAAGGTGTGGGGCAGCTCTGGGGGCGGTGGGAGCAGGGCAGAGCCTGCAGGGGTGGAGGGGCACAGAGCCCCACACGCATCCAGATCAGGCCCGGTTATTGGGTTATCATCACAACAACTTTGGCTCTGCCCAGCTGCGCTTTGCCTGACCCGTGGTGTGGCGGAGGTAGCACCAGCCCCTGCAGCACCAGCAATGCAGAGCTGCTGCTTCCTGCGCTGGACACCGCTGCTGCCGCGTGTCAGATCACACCTACCATATTGGCTTCCTGTCCCCAGAACATCAGGTTTTTGCAGCTAATGTGTGCGGGGGGGGTGTCTCCTCCCGACAATCCCCACCCCCAGCAGCATCAGGCCTGTGCTGTTCGGGGTTTTGTTAAGCCGTTTAGTATTAATTGATTTTTTTTTCCATTTTTTCTTTCTTTCCCTGGGCGGGTCAATAGCTGGATGCTCAAGAGCAGAGGATCTATCAACTGCAGACCAAGCTGAGGGAGAGGCAGAACCGGTGCAGAAACGCGGCGGATCCAGGGGCTCGGCCGGGGCCAGCCCCCACTGCAGGGGACGCGCAGAGCAGGTAGGAGAAGGTGCAGCCCCCCCAGCATGGCATCCCCGGCTGGGACGGGAACTGCATTTAATGCGTTCACAGAGATAGCGATCATCTGTTCTTTACATGGCCGCGTACGGCAGGGCTGCAGGTGCTGGAGTGGAGTCTGGCAACCCCGGCGAGGAGGGGAGAGCCTGGGGCAGGGGGAGCAGGGGCTGGGGCTGCGCTGGGTGCGAGGTGACCGCGGTGACGGGCAGATGTCCTGGTGCCACTGGCCTCGGGGAGAGACAACGGCTCCCAGGGCAGCGCTGGCCTGGTGGTGACGGTGATGCACCGGACGACAGGGCTTGTCTGGCCCTGTCCAGCTGTGTCCAGTTGTGTCTGGACCTGTCTGGCTGTGTCCAGCCGTGTCCAGCT
>NW_010204520.1:0-8704 GCF_000695765.1 Mesitornis unicolor | reverse complement strand
GCCCAGTCGTGCCCAGCTGTGTCCAGCTGGGTCTGGCCATGTCCAGCTGTGTCCAACTGTGTCCGGCCGTGTCCAGCCATGTCTAGCTGTGTCCAGCTGTGTCCGGCTGTGTCACTACAGATGGGACCATGGTTTGCTGCAGGACACTCAGGGGGCATGGGGGCACCCCCATCACCTGCGGATGAGACAGGAGGCCTCTGGCTCAGCCCACCCTGCCCCACTGCAGCCCTGCCCTCCCCATCCCTGTATTTTGGGAGCTGCCGGGGATGCTCAGGGTGCTCCTGCCACATGGGTCTGCCCTGGGGGAGCTCCCCGTCCCCGCAGCCATGGGGCACCGCAGCAGTGGTCAGGAGTCTATTCCCCCCCGGCTGTCACTGTGATGGCAAATGGTGAGGAGAGCTGAGCCTGAAAACCTGCAGCTGCTGCAGCATTGCTGCTCCCCCTGTACCTCTCCTCCACGGCACCTACTGCTGATCTCTTCCAGCACCCATAGGGCAGAAAAGCTGTGTCTATTTGAATAACGTGACAGTTAGTTAAATATTCACAGTGTTATGGAAGACTGAACCAGGTACTTGTGATACGGCCGCATTGGGTACCAGCGTGCAGTTTTTTGGCTCAGCATGGCTGGGCTGTCTGAGCAGAGGGTTAAAATTGAGGTTGGGAGGAACCCTTATTATTCAAAGTGGAAACATTTTGTTTCACTTAATTTGGTGATGACTGATATGTTCACATTAAATTTAGATAGATAGATAGATCGCATCACTATGAATATGATGCAGTGATTCTGTTCATTGCAGTGGAAGGAAAATGATGCAATAGTGCTCATTTTGCTGCCCTGATCAATTGTTCTGTGTGTGTGTGTGTTTATCTGTGTGCCTGTCTGTGTGTGTGTGTGTGTGTGTGTGTGTGTGTGTGTCTGTGTCCATCTGTGTGTCTGTGTGTGTTCTCACACAGCACCATGTGCTGACAGTGCATTGCCCGCCTGTTTCCTTGCCCGCTAGCGAAGGCTGGGTGAGGAAGTTTGAGTGCCTTTGTGTGGAGGACAAACGACCCTGTCAGCATCAGTGCGAACCTGCGCTTTGTTCTGTGAACGTACGGCGACTGCATTGATTGTGCAAGGACGGCATGGCAGGGTGGGAGTCATTCTGTGTCTTCTTACGGTTACTGTCGTAACTCACATCCATCCCATCCCATCCCATTCATCCCATCCCATCCCATCCAATCCCATCCCATCCCATCCATCCCATCCCATCTCATCCCATCTCTAATACCAAGCTCAGCTGGCCCTCGCTGCTTGGTTTTGGTGTTGCAGTGGCAGACAAAAGAGCGCAGCTCTAAACTTTTTGTTACAAAACTCCCAACTAAAGCACTGAGCACCAACCCCACGCACACAAACATCACTGAGCACCAACCCCACACACACAAACATCACTGCTGTGCGTCAGGACAGCTTTCCCGAACTGTGTCTGGCAGCAGCTCACACCCATGCCTGGGAAACAGCCCTTCTGTGGTATCATTGGCATTGTGGTTGTGGTATCGTTTATTCAGAGCCTGTCCCTGGACAGTTTCTGTTGTTATATTGGAGGAGACCATCAACAGCCACTCCTCGGTCACCCCCCGTGGCACTGATGATCTCAGACCTCTGTCATGTTTCCATCTCATCCATCGCCCTTCCTCCAGAGAGAAGTGTCCCAGTCTCCTTTTGTGGTTTTTTTGAGGCAGACACAGTTTCTGATGAATCTCCTGGTCTAGGGGTCCCAGGCTGGCAGCCCTGGTGCTGTCACAGGCTGCACGTACCCAAAGCCGAAGGAGAGCTCGATGGGATGGTGAGTTACGGTCCTGCCCTTTCAGAAAGGCTGGCAGCACAGCCCTGCCATTGGCCAAGAACTCACCTGGTCACAGCTCTCCTGGCAAATGAATCAGGATTTGGCATATCAGTGTTTAATGCAGCCCCCATGCTAATGTCTTCTTGCAATGAAGCTGAGAAAGCCGTTAACCCCCGTTAGCCGGCTGTCCTCGCCATGACCGGGATAAATCACGGTGGCAGGAGCTCCAGGGAGCTGTGGTGGGAGGGAAGGATGGCGTGTCCTGGGGCAGGGCTGTGTGGGGAAGGGGCTGGTGTGTGCTCATGGCCGGGACCTGCCGGGGCTCTGGGGCAGGGGATCCCATCCTGGAGACTGCGAAAGCTGCAGAGCCCCCAGCACATCGAGGAAAGGCCAAGAGCTGGATCCGGGAGGGAGAAAGGAGTTTCCACAGTGACCCAGGGCCTGGCTCGTCCACCACAGCCCCAGGCAGGTCCCACCACCCAGATCCTGCCCACCACCGTGGGGTCTCCCATGGTTGTCCCCTCCAGCTGGAGGCTGACTCTCTCCAGGGCCACCTGAAGGCAGCAAGCCCTGAGCTGCCTGGCCCTGTGGTGGGAAAGGAGACGAAGAGGATGATTTGGGGGCTAGCACGAGGAGATCCAGACCTGCTGCAGCAGGGGACCTGTGGGCTGGGGTCTCCATGGGCACAGAGCTCTGCCCTACCAGCCCCTGAAGAACAAGTGAGGCCTCGGCGCTGCCCTGGCTCCTCTCTTCTTCCCTGGGCAAAGCCATGCTCTGTGGGCAGGCAGAGGCCTGGGTGTGGTGGCTGGGAACCAGGGCTTTGGCTGAGGCAGAACGGGCTTGGGCAGCAGCGCTGCAGGGGATGGAGCGGTGCCACTCACAGCCACAGATGCTGCCCTCGGGAATGCACCCAGCAACCAGCACCACCGCAGCTGGAGCTGGTGGTGCCTCCTGTGCTGAGCTGCACCCAGACCTGGCGTGTGGAAAGAAAGGTGGGGTTTGCCCCTTCTTCTGGTCACCAGTTACCCAGTAGCCAGAACATGTGCTCTAACATGTGCTGGAAAGAGCAAGCAGAGCCTGGAGGACATCAGTGGGTGATGAAGGCTCCGACACCACCATCTGCACGACATGTGTGCTGTGCCGCAGGCTTTGGCCTCAGCACTGCCGTTCCACCCTTGGTGGCAAGCGCACGAGTCGATGAGGCTGAGATGGGAGCGCAGATTTGCTATGGGAACGTGTGGATTCAATTTCCATCCCAGCCAGGTCCTACATCGCTGCTCCGCAGATGTGTGGTGCAGGGCATGGCTGTCAGTCGGAGCCTGCCTGGGGAGCACAGTCGGTGCGATGCCGAGCAGCCTGGCTGTGCAGCGGCCAGACTGGGTTGGTGCGATGCCGTGCAGCCGTGCAATGCCATGATGCTGTGCAATGCCAGTTGGGGTTGGTGCGATGCCATGCAGCTGTGTAATGCCGTGATGCCATGCGATGCTGGCTGGGGGTGGTGCGATGCTGAGCAGCCTGGCTGTACAGCAGCCAGACGTGCAGCGTGGGGCTGGGTCTGCCTGATGGAGGGGTCCGGTCTCCACTCCTCCATGGCTGCAGAAGGCTGGAGTGCAGCGGTGGATTCAGGAGCTGCAGAGGCAGGACTGCCATGTACCAGGGGTTGGTTCCTCTGCCTACTCTGTAACCCATGGGGTGCAGTTCCCAACGAGCTGTGTCACCACACATTGACCGTCCTGGTCGTCTGCTGAGCATTGGCCATGTCGGTACTGAGCAACACCCACCTGGATTGCAGGTCCTCACTGGGAGGGTGCAAAGTGCACAAGCATAGACAGTGAACCATAGACCATAGGTCATAGACTGTATATTTTATACCGTAGGCCATAGACTGGATATCATAGACCATATACCTTATTCCATATACCATAGACAGTACAGCAGGACGCAGAGCAGCTTGTCCCAGCCCCACCAGCAGACAGACAAGGCTGGAAACACACCCAGTCCCACAGCCCGTGGGAGCTGCGATATTTGTGTGGATGCTGGCGAGGGACCCCACTGGGTACCTGGGTCTGAGCTGCTTCTACAACAGACCTGAAAGAGGGAATAAAGAAAATAATAGAGCATTGACTGAAATGGTCTGCAAGGCTGATTTCTCTCCATGCAGCCTCTGAAGGAGCCGTCTTTGGGGCTGCAGAGAAACAGGCAGCCTCCAGGCTGTGAGGCTAATGCAGAGCCACGGCTGTTTGTATAGCTGCAGAGCCTTTAAGAGAGACTTGGGAAAACTGGCTTGGATTCCAATGAATATTTACAATTACACTGCTCCAAAGCTGAATCCAATCACAGCACTGCAGTGTGCAGGCTTTGTGCATCAAAAGAAAATGAGAGGAAAGCAGGAAAGATGGAGCTGCCTTTGGAGAGACTTATAAACACAGATCTCTCTGCTTGTGGCAGAACTAAAATGCTTTATTTCTGATAGGAGCAATTTATTCTTCAGGCATTTTGCTTGATATTAGAAAGCGCCTGGCCATTTTTTGAAGTGAGAGTCTTCAGCAGATGGTCTTTAATTCGGAATGAAAGAAAGGAAGGTGTTGTAGCCCATAATTTTTATATTGTACTGACAAACTCCAGAAATAGGGGAGCATTTCCAGAGGAGAGCAGGGGCCCCTTCCACTCCCTGCGTTCTTGGTGGCCACATGAAAGCGGGCTGGGCAGGGTGACCTTTGTCCAAACCGTGCTTCCCATCCGATGCTGGGCTGGGTACCACGCTCTGCTGCTGAACGGGGCGATCTGAGAGAAAGGAGAGGAAACACTGGAACATTCATCACCGCTCAGCAACGACGCTGCAGGCTCTGACAGCGAGCATGGGACATCAGGCACCGGTGCTGCCAATGTGCGCTGCAGTACAGGGGCAGTGAACAGTCCTGGTGTGGTCCTACAGCACCCACACACCATCATTCTGCTTTAATTATAAACATGTAATGTATCCCTGCACTCCGCCATACAGACATGCCCTGGCACCATGAGAGCAGACGCTCTGAGAGAGGTCGGGTTAGGATTTACACTGTGAGAAGGTGTAATGCTTTGACATGTGTGCATTTAGGAGCAGAGCTGAGCTGGGAAGATGGTGTGGGGAGGGCTCGCCCCCTCCATCCTCACAGCACAGCGGGAAGCGTGTTGCCCCAAAACGGGGGCAGTGCATCCCCCCAGACGGGGGCAGCGTGATCCCCCAGTGCAGTCTGCAGACGCCGCTGTTCCCTGGTGTGCATCCCCGTCCCCGCAGAGCTCCATGCTGCGGGACGGCGATCCCTGGGGGTGCAGACGGAGCCCCCGGGAGACGCTCTCTGATGCAGCCGCAGCGGGCGCAGGGCAGCGCTGTCACACGCAGGCACAGCAGGAGTGTCCCTGCAGCTCGGCACAGGCTGGAGTCCACACTCCGCAGCAGGACCTCGCACCGCGTTATCCTGTCTGAGAGGCTTAAAATCGCCTGTGAAGGTTCAGTACAGATACAGAAATCCCGTTTTCTGTTCTTCCACTTGCTCCTGAAGGAGACGGTGTGATTTGGTGATTGATTCGTGGGCTCTGGCTGGTGCATCTGCACCGGGATATGCGCACTCAGGCTGTAATATGAAATAGTCGTTCATTTCATTCATTTGAAGCTGTATTGTGGGAATGGCAGCTGCCCAAATTCCACAGAAGAAAAAAGAAAAGAGCATTAATGGTCAAACACCACCTAGAAAACTGCCCGTGCGTTACCCGCTGTCACTGCACACTGTACACAGAGCTGCTGCGGTGTCTGCTGGGCTCCGTGTGCCCCATCCCCACGGCTGAGGAGCACCCCAGCGCCCCAACCTACTCCGGGGGCAGCACGCAGCACAGACCCCCCAGGGCAGCTCCATTGCTGCATCAAACCACGGTGTGCTGGGACTTGCACTCCCTCTTGGACTCACATTTAATCAATACAAGTGGGGGTTTTCTCCCATTAAAATGTTTTATTTCTTCTTGAATGCATATAAACTTTGGGAGCCCACCACACCCTGTGTGAAGCAGCCTGACACAGCATTTGACATTAAAAAAAATCAATTTTTTTGTTTTGTAGTTGATACCTGCTAATTTATGGAGTGCTGACGGTTCTTATAGTGAAGGGACAATGAGAAACCATACTGCAGACAACCTATATATGCCAAACTTGGCTTTATAACCCTCTTCAGTCATTTATTTTCCAGACTAAAGAGACTATCTACTTTTTCCTCATATGGAAAATATTCTTTCTATTTGATCGGCCCTGTTGCTCTTCTCTGAAACGCTTCCAACTCTGTTTCTCTTCAGAGGCAGACCAGAGCAGCACATGGTAACCGCAATGCAGCTTCCACTATGGATCTGCTCAGTGGCATAACTGATCTGCTCTCCATTATTTTCCTAATAACTCCTAGCAGTCAGTTTGCCTTTCGGGCTGCTCCTGGGCACTGAGCAGACGTTTCCACAGAACCATCTCTCCATCTGTCTCTGGTTTTATCTTGTACAGCCCCGAGCCCTCACTCCTAAGGAGGGAACAGAGCTGCAGCAGCTGGGACTGCAAGCAAAATCCTGTGAGAAAGGAAGTGCGAACGCCCCAGAACTTTGGCGGGGTCAAGACCACCTGAATGCGCCTTGAACCTTCAAGATGGGGACATCCGAAAAACAAGGAATGGTGAGTTAAGATGAGCACCACATGGCAGCCCTGTCCCCTCCCTTGAGTGCCAGCCCTGCCAGAGTGGCCACGTTGGCCCCACTTGGACATGGAGCCTTCCTAAACAAAACACCTGCGGCTGTTGGACAGGGCCACCCTCTGTGCAGGGGCTCCTGAGGTCCCACCCTCACTTACACAGCAGCCATTGTGCACTGGCCACAGGGCCACTGGTGGCCCACGTTGCACAGGGCCAGGTCCACGTGCTCCAGGACGCAGCCAGCGCAGTTCAGTGATGAAGAGCAGCCGCTCCATGTCTCCCCAGCTCTGCTTGGTGCTCCCGCTTGCCCCACACCACCCGCACGAGCACACCCAGGCAGCCACAGCCCTAATGATCAATGCTGAGGTTGTCACCACCCCAGGACACAAGTAATGATGCGCTCTCTAGTCCCTCTATAACGACGTGCGCTCCTTAACGTGCTCTGCGTGCTCTCTATAACAGCGTGCTCTTGTAGACCTTCACACTCTGTGTCTGCAGGTTCAGAGCGAGCGGGCAGGGACCGTGCAGTCCGACCTGCAGTGAGATAATCCCACCGCTTTACTGCCAAATCCAGTGATTTGTTTGACACAGGCAGCTTCAGAAGGGCGTTCACCTGCACTTGACGACATCAAGAGGTGGCAGAAGCCGCACGTCCTCCCTTGGCTCTCATTCCCTTCGCATCACCCCTGCTGATTTTTTCACCGATTATTGCTGTGCCTGTGGGGCTAATGAAGCTTTCTGTGCAGCAGCACTATGGTCTCAACTTTGTTTCTCCTGCTTTTTATGCTTTACCTGTTCTGTATCCTAAAATACTCATTAAGGTTAACCATAAGGAAAGGAAGAGCACAAGGATCCTCTCTTTCTGCGTTCCCATGCCCACCCGCCCTGTGGACATTCTCGCTCTGGTCCCCACCACAAGAGACTGTTTCCACACATCCAGCTCCCTCTGGTTCCAGTCTTCCCCCTGCTTTCCTCTTTCCCAGCTGCTGCTGCCAGCGCTGCTGGTTGGAGGAGGCCCCGGAGTCGATGCGGATGTCACCGTCCGGACACACCATCCACCTCCCAGCAACTGTGGCTGTAACCACAGGAACCACTGCATTCGGAGACCAGACCTGAGCAGCACTGTGTCTCCTCCACTCGCTCCTCCCTCCTTCCAGCAGGATCTCTGTTTTCTCCCCATTTCGAGCTCATGGCTCCTGACAGAAACACGCGGCAGCTCCTATGCAGCTCACGTACATCCGCACCCACAGACACCAGACACTGAGACGCAGCTTGCAGCAGCAGTGGTGGCAATGGCTGACACAATGGAGCAAACACCAGGCACCACCAGGCTCGGGGGCCCCGAGGAATGGACCTCACCATTCACTGTCTGTGAGGTCCCCCCCCATGCCCGCATGCACCTGCCCCTCGCCCTGGGGAAGGCGTTCGAGACCTGAGAACGTGGCAGTGGCCTCTGCGCACCCAGTGAAGCCCCAGCATCTGCAGTGTCGTGACAGGAATGATCGCAATACCTGGTGCTGCAGCAATGGGGGTGTCCACGCTTGGCTTTGTGTGACTGGGCCCCCCACATGCACCACCAACTGCCCCAACACCCCCCATCCCGAGGTGTCAGGGGAACATGGGGGGAAAAAAGGTGGCACAGAGTGCTCTGGTCTGCACCAGAATTCAGCTTGGTCTGTCCACAGGTGCTGGGAATGCAGCAGGGCAGGTTTGTGGCCAATTTGGCCGCTGTAGCCGTCTCCTCCTGCTCTGTTTTACACATCCCGTTCATTCTTTCCTCCTCCTCTGGAGGGGACCAAGAGCTGCAGTGGTTTTTAGTAAGTATTTCCCAAGCAGCTGTCTGACACCCTGGGAAGGACAATGAGGCCATTTTCACTGCAGAACACAGCGCCATGCAAGGCTCCCGTTTGCTATTTCTCCCCTGCAGACTGACCACGCTGCCGGTAATGTGTGTGTGCCGAAATCCCTCACCAAACAGAGCTCCGGGCAGTGCCCAAACGCGGTGGCACCAGAGGCGGTGACAGCGGAGGTGCCATTTCCTGCACACAGGAGATGATCACCAGAGCTGCAGGGAATGACCTTCACGGCCCGTTAACGTCGCGCCACCGCCCGCTCCCTCCCCGTTCTCCCTTTCACCAGCTCCGCGGGGCTGGGACCCGTCTCCCCCGCAGCCCCTGC
>NW_010204519.1:325-1028 GCF_000695765.1 Mesitornis unicolor | reverse complement strand
AGTGCCACCCCTGTCCCTGTGTCCCCACGCTACGTGGTGGTGCTGCCACTGTCCCCATTCCATGCGGTGATGCCAGCGCTGTCCCCACACCACAGGGTGGTGCCATCACCTTCCCCGTGTCCCCCTGCTGTATGGCAGTGCCACCTTTGTCCCCCTGCTGTGTGGCAGGGCCACCCTTGTCCCCTTTTTTTTTTCTTGCTGTGTGGCACTGCCACCTCCGTCCCTATGTCCCCATGCTTCATGGCACTGCCACCCCTCTTCCCATGGCGTCTGGCGATGCCACCCCTGTCCCCACATCCATTCCAGCCTCTCCCACCACCCCATACCCCAATCTGTCCCCCACACCGGTCCCCTCTGACACCTCTCCGGGCTGGTGACAGCCCTGTCCCCAGCCTGGAGCAGATGCTGGCCGCCAACCCCGGGAAGACGCCCATCAGCCTCCTGCAGGAATATGGCACTCGCATAGGCAAGACCCCCGGCTACGACCTCCTCAAGGCGGAGGGACAAGCCCACCAGCCCAATTTCACCTTCCGTGTCACCGTTGGGGACATCAGCTGCACCGGTGAGTCCCCAAAACCCCTTGGCTTCCAGGTTGTCCCCACCCCTCGCCCCTCTGGCGCACGGGGGAACCCCACGAGAGGTGGGAACAGCCTGGAGAGGGTCACCTGGGGTGGGTTTCACTTCCTTGGGGACAGCGAGGACG
>NW_010204519.1:0-305 GCF_000695765.1 Mesitornis unicolor | reverse complement strand
CCTCCTTGCTCAGCCGTTGCCTCCCCCAGGGCAGGGGCCCAGCAAGAAGGCGGCGAAGCACAAAGCGGCGGAGGTGGCCCTGAAGCTGCTTAAAGGGGGGGACATGCTGGAGCCCAGCACCCCCGAGGAGCCCAGGTGAGGGGGGACGGGGTCCCCAGGGTGCTGGGTCGGGGTCAGGGTGCAGCACAGGATGGGGCTGGAGGGAGTTGGGGGGCTCAGGGAGTGCTGGGTGCACATAGGAGGGGGTTGAGTGTGCCCAGGAGGTGCTGGGGGAAGCTTGGGGTGCCTGGGGGTGCTGGGTGGGG
>NW_010204518.1:0-462 GCF_000695765.1 Mesitornis unicolor | reverse complement strand
GGGGGAAATTAACACCAAGTCCTCAACTCTCTCCTACCTCAGAGCTGTTTGAGATAGGCACAAACAGATGGGAACGCATATATCCTTTACACTGAAAAGCACTGTAGTGGTTAAAAAGACAGCAGGATTGAACCTGAGGAAAGTGAGAACCAACAGCAGTGACTACTATTTAAGAGCATTTGTATTTGAATGATTAAAACCAGTTTAAATAAATACAAGCAGCTCTTATACTACCTCTAACCACCAAGAATCATCAACTCCCTTTACTCCCAAGGAGCTTCAAGGCACAGAACAGCATTTTCAAGCCTCTTAATAATGGCTGATAAAGTAAAGGAGAAGCAATACAGGTTATGCCATGAAAAGTGCAGTTTCTTTTATTCTGTTCTGATGTAGGTTTCAAATCAACCTTCTAGAAAATACCATCAGGTTACTGTAAAAATAAAGAACACTCTACCAGAGATT
>NW_010204517.1:0-234 GCF_000695765.1 Mesitornis unicolor | reverse complement strand
GCGGGAGCCGCGCCTGGACAAGCTCTTCCCGGACACCAGCACGCCCCGGCCGCGCCGCTTCGCGGGGAAGAGGGTGAGCCCCGCGTTGGGGACGGTGAACAGGGCCTTGGTGCCACCCCTGGACCCGGCAGCCGGGGGCACCCCCATGGGCTCAGCACCGTGAAGTGTCCCCTGGCAGCACCACACGCACGTTCCTCAGGGCATAAACCAGCTACTTTCACTGCTGTGGCTGGG
>NW_010204516.1:33030-39781 GCF_000695765.1 Mesitornis unicolor | reverse complement strand
CCCCCACAGCTGGCTTCTGCCAAGGCGTAAAACAAAACCAACCCAAAAATACTCAACACACGGGGCTGGGGGAGGGTGCCGGTGGCAGAACAGTCCCCACAAACTATCAGCAGAAACATGGGTAACTGCAGCAAAAAATACAGCTCAAAGAAGGAGAAATCCAGTCCCACTTTACAAATCCCTGCTCATACAAACACGTTCAACAGCCCAGAACCGACAGCAGAAGTGGGCGCTCTGTTCCTCCAGAAACAGCCCCAGGACCATTCAAAATGGACCACCCCATCTGCTTTCCCATCCTTGCACAGCAGCCTGACACAAATGACCTCCTACAAACACACTTCTCATTGCAGCAGAAAGGTCCTGCAACCCAGTCCAGTTCCACTCTGCTGTAACACAACAGGTCACCGAGCTCCTCAGTTGCAGCACACACCACCACGATGAGCTGACGTCCCGCTCGTGGCCAGCCTTTGCTCACAGCCATCTCTGCGTCCCGGTTTGCAGCTGCCACCTCCCGAACGGAGGCACAGGGGTCCTCAGTCCACCCAAAGGGGCACTTCTCAGTGCTTGGCTTTGCTGGTCCATGTGGTGTAAGCAGTGCCGTTAGCAAGGATGCTGACAGCCCCTGGGTATAAAGATATACCTGCAACCTGTGCAGCTCAGGGGACACAAGAGGACTTTCTATCTCCCTGAAGCAGACGCATTTATTATTAAATAAACTATTTACTGTTTAATACTGCCTGTGTCAAAATGTACTCACTTTCAAAACGCAAACCTTCTATGCTCAGCTGACAACATCCATGCCAGGACCAGGCCTGGCTGCACCCTGCCGCTGCTCTCCAAGCACCAGCTCTAAAAACCTCTGATGTGACACAAGCCAGCAACAGGAGAACATATTCCTACCAGGAAAACAGAATAAATACCAACAGGAAACTGGATTTATTCCAGGCAGATAAACTGCAGGTGGCATAGGAAAGGGAAACAGCAAAAATCAGCAAAGTAACTTTTTCTTAATCATAAAAGCTTAACAAAATTCTTCTTGGCATAAACGTTCTTCACTGTTTTTCCTTATGTATCATTTTCTCTCATCCAAGTGGCTCTCCCACCTCCTGTGTGGTTGGACACCCCTGCTCCTGGGGCTGTTCCCCTCACCCAGAGGAAGGCAGAGCTGTGTTTATGGCCCTTGCTCCATGTTCAATGCCATGAAAGGAGTTTGTGTCTCAGCCACGGGGCCTGCTCCTGCCCCAGCACAGGAGCACCCAGCCAGGGCAGGGCCTGCTCTCCCCCGTGCTCCCCTTGATGTGCCCTGAGCAGCTCCTCTGTGCTGTCAGCAGCAATTACCCTCAGCACGCCTTATCTGCCCTAAGCCTCTGAAGGTCTGCAAAGCCACCGCGCCGTCCAGACGGAGCATGGGGCAGCGGGACAGGACACGGCTCCCTCTGAGGGGAATGTTTGGAGCAGAACATGAGAAATAGCTAATCCCTGCCTCTTGTGGATGAAAGGTGTGGAGCTTGGTCACTACTTCTGTGTGCCACCACCACGCAATTCAACGCCTCACCCAAAAACACGTACCTCCAAATGTGTGCCATGGGCCAGCTCCACAGATGACACAAAATCCCCGCAGGGGGATCAGCTCAGGAAAAAACTGTCGCCCTTTTCCAGGCCAGCTTTTGTACTCCCTTGCCTGCAGAGAAGCAAAGTGTGGATCCTCACTAAGAGCCTTCAGCTGTGGGGCCATGCATCGCTAATGCCAAGCCCGAGCTGCTACCCAGCTGCAGAGGGGAGCTGAGCAGAGCTGATGCAGCTCAGCTTTGCCATTAATGCAATTACAACACTGATCACACAGCGTAAAAACCCAAGGGAAAAATGGCAGTTGTGAAAAGGTGGGCACAGTAACCTGCTACCTGAAATATGCTGTAGTACCAGAGCGTTCTGATGGCAACACACTGCAAAACCCAAAAAGGGACTGGTCATCTTTTTCTGTAAGAGCGAACAGACACAAACACGCTCTTGCTGACTCGCACTGCTGGAGTCCTGCTGATCCTCCAGGAGTCTGAGCAATTCTGGGTTTATCAGGGCTGAAATACGTGAATATCACACTAAGAATGAGGTAAATGATGTGCTATCCCTAAGGACAGCCTACAATAGCTACCCAGCAGCTGCAGGAGCCATCAGAGCCCAATTTAGCTTAGGAAAAAACACTGCGTTTGACCAAGAATTTTTTACTTTCATCACACTTGAGATTTAGATTTATTTTTAGTGTTAGTGAATTTAATGAAAAGGATTCAGCCTAAGGGAAATGTCTCTTGAAAATGTTTGAAGAAAATTAATCATCCAGCTGATGTGGGGGAGCTGAAAGGAGGAAATACTGAACCTAGACACTGAAGATGTTCTCCTAAAGAGTGCTAACACGGACAGGAGTAGCATGAGCAAGCGCTGTGGCTTGGCTAATGCCTTCCTGGGCTCAGGTTTTAAACTGGAACTTGATTACCGCCCTGCGTTACCTCGGTGTGCACAGTGAAACGTTTCAAACCGTGTTTCCAGGTGCTTTGCTCGAGCCACTGCCAACGAGAAACAGGCACTGCAAGAGTAATATGGAGTGAGGTGCTGGACCAAGGAGCTCTCCTCTTGCACAAACGCTGACACGTTGCAGCATTACTGCCACGGAGAAAAACTGTGAATTATACCAAGTCATTAATTCATTAAAAAGACAAGAGAAAGCTGTACCATCCACTTGATGGAAGCTGTAAAACGATGACATGGCAAGTGCATTAAAGGGTTTCATTACACATCTGTCTTGTGCCAGCTTTGCTGCTTTGTCCTTGCGTTCCAATCAACTCTGGATATCATTTGGAGCCAGCGTTTGGTGTACAGTGAGTGTGCGGGGCAGCTCCACACCACAGGTGAGCACACTCTGCCTGCAGAGGTGACTCCATCTCCCACATCCCTACCCCAGCCCAGGGGTGTTTCACCACCACAGGTTTCAGGGAACAGCCAAACACAGAGGCAGACTCAGCTGTTCCATGGCTTATACAGAGATAAACGTTTAAAGGAGACAGAAGAAAGGAATTGACAGCATTCAGTCACATAAAAGGAATAACCGAGTGTGTAAAACTGGACAAACATGAGGGAAAACATTCGGGCAGTCCACGTAACCAAACAAAGAGAACTTCAAACGCCCCTCCAGCCATGCCGTGAGTCACAAAGTACGCGGGCGTCCGACAACGGCTCATTTCCTCCCGGTGTCTTACCACCCTTACTACTTCTTAATGTAGCTGAAAGCATAATTGTCCTTAATTGCTCAGTTGTCACTAAGGGGATTCCAACCCACGCAAAAGCCCAACAGCTGCTTTTTGGAGAGGGGCTTTGGATGAGCCCTGCACCTGCGCCGCTGCCGACCCCCGTCCAAGGCTTCCTCCACCGGCTGCCAGGGTGCATCAGGGACTGGGGTCGAGATTAAAGCTGTCCAGTGCGACGGCTGCTGTCGGACACAGAGCTGGGAGAGCTTTGCCAAGGTGGCCCTCAGTGGCCATCTGCTGGGGACAGGCACAGCTGGAAAGCAGCTCTGCAGATGTTGAACCTGGAATGCGGCAACTGCTGTCCCAAAGTCCCCAGCAAATCTCACTGGGGCAAGCAGGAACCATGGAGGAGCTCATGGAAAGCCTGGTGACCACAGTGCGGACTCTTGCTGCGTTTGGATCAAGGCAACGTGCATGGGTTATCTAAAACACTGAACATTTCAACATCCAAACCATCAGCATACTCTAGTAGGCGCTGAACATCATTACTGCATTGGAAGAAGAGAACTACATATACCCACAGTTACCTTTCCTCACGAGCACCATCTAATGTATATATAGACACACACACACACATATATATACACACACTACATTTAGACAGATATGTTAGATTATAACATTTAGATGTTAAGATACAACTGAAGTTTTGAGGACTGTTTCGTTTGGCCATCAACCCCACCTCAAGCTGACATCCTTCATTATTTTACCTGACTTGTCCACAAGAACTGCCTGGAATAATGCAGATGGAACAGTTCTTTCAATGGCAACTGCAAGGTTTCATTTGGAAAAAACACACAAGGTGGGAGATTAGAAACATACTGCAGATGGCCATTCTGGGTCGGCAAATCCTGGTTCTTCACTGCAGATGACTGTGCCACGGCACACACATGCTGCTGTAGATTACACAGAATCACAGCCAGTCAAAGCCTGCCCCGTCTCCCAGCCACACATTTTCTGTAAGAGAGGATTTTAAGAGTGGAAGAGCCACAGCGGGGAGGGAGCTGTCCTGAACCCAAAGCCAGCTCCCAACCCTCCCAGCTCCTGGTGAGGCAGCACCTCTCCTGCTCACAGCCTGGTGATTACCCACTGCTATACGCTTACAAAACCATACCGTTGGACACTGTATACAGACTGACCTCTCAGCATTTTCAGTGAAAAACCAGCCAATCCACAGCTGACAAGTGTTGTTTTGGCTGCCACACCACCAAGCTGGTGCACAAACAGGAGAACCCCACAGCAGCTTCCCTGTTTCCTTTCGGGGAGGGAAAAGTCCTCTGCAAGGCCCAAACCCCCATGGCCTCAGCAGCTGCCACAGGAGGTGTTTCACGATGGATTCACCACCCTCCACACTCTCCTCTTTTCATGGAGGCTCTTGCACAAAGCAGCACTTTTTTTTCCTTTCCACCTCACCAAATTCCTGTCTGTGAGCCAACCTCAGCTGCACCTCGCGCAGATGTGTTATGAATATAACTCCCGCTGTTTCCACACAGGATATTTTCATCGTTCCCTCTCCTTCTCCCCATCCCAATCCCATCCAAAATAGCACCGAGCCATAAATCCTCCCACCCTGACCTCTGTCTCTTTCGGCCCTGAAAATATTCTAATGAATTGCAATACAGTATTTGAACATTATCCACAGAACCTCACCACAACGTGTGAATATTTATTTGGGGAAGGGCTTTTTGTGAAGCATTTTGAGTCCTGTGTGCCTCCTGAATAGATCACTCTCTCTACGAAGCCAAGGAATTTCCCTGCTGGAGGAGCGCTGCCAACTCCCTCGATTTGGCCAGAAGGGTCCCATTCTTGCGCCTCTCCATTTCCTGTACGCTGCGCTTTAATGAGCCCTCCAGTCTGGTGGAAAGCGAGCGGAGACGGCGAAAAAATAATAACAATAATAATAAAAGAATAACCTGAGATGGGAGAAGATTCAGGAAGAACTTTCCATGGACTATACGATGGGTCTGACTATAAGTATGACAAAAAGAGACAGTCCTCCTCAAAAGGAGGTGAAATGCTAGAGGGAAAAGAGCTGTGCGAAGATTCAGGAAGAACTTTCCATGGACTATATGATGGGTCTGACTATAAGTACGACAAAAAGAGACAGTCCTCCTCAAAAGAAGGTGAAATGCTAGAGGGAAAAGAGCTGTGATGCGTACCTGGGTAAGAAGGGACAGAAAGGTGGCCAGAACAGGACAAGAGCTGTGTAATGTGCACGTAAGTCATCTCTGGACTCAAGTACCTGGCAGGTTTCACCTTCTCAGACAGCCTGGCACCAACCTGCACTGAGTGAGGTCCAGGTAACACCACACCAAAGCTCATGGGGATCATAGCTGACTTTCAGGATCAAGAGGTCCAGATCAGACAGCATTTCATGCTCAGATCTGCTACCGAGTTTTTAGTCTGCCCTTTCACAGTTTTAGACACATAAAGGACCTCTTAAGCTAATATTAATCGCTAAACTTAAAGACTTTTAAACAACATTACAAAGAAAAAAAGCTTAGTCAAATACTACTTGTGTTGCAGGGATACTGTACCAACAGCAGCTCCTAAGTGAATCCGGAAACCTTGCAAACCAAGATCCCCACCCTTGCTCTTTATGCCCTGCAACAAGGAGCAGTGATGGGCCAGCAGCATCCTCAGCCCAGATAAAGCAGATGGCAAAGCAGCGCGGTGTCTCTCCTAACCCATGTAATGGTGCTGGCAGTCACTTTGCTGAAGGGCTCAGACACAAGCAGAAGGAAAAAGCCTTTTCCCTTCAGCAGAGGTGTATTATCCACTGGGAACTGTTCTGGGCAAGGTAACTCAATTTCTATCCACAATTAAATTCTAAATCATACTGAAGAATAGCAAAACTACTGTATTTCCAGATTGTTGCATCTCTGCATACACACAAGGAAAGGAGTCTCAAACCGTACAAAATAAACATGGACGATATCTGGGAGCAGGACCAGTGCTGGATCTAGGAGTGAACAGAGGCTGTAGGTCACAGGACAGCACTTTTCCTGTTCTGACTCCTGGGTTACTCTGAAGATGGGAGCACCTGGCCCTGAGAAATGCCCAGGCAGGCAGAGACCTGAAGAGGTGCACACACTATTTCTGCTCTGCTTTTTTCCAAGACTTCCTATCATTTCAGCACTGTCATCCACAAGCACACACTCCACCTTGCATTCAATCACTGCCACAACTGCGAGCTCATCCCTGCTCCGGCCTCAGGTGTGACATGGCCAGGTCCCCAGAGGAGAGTGGCAGTGTGAGTAATGCAGGAGTAACAACCACAGCTAGAGGAAAAGCAGTGTAAAATGACGAGGCAGAACAGCAGGCAGCACCGATTTTCCAAGGGCCCCGAAGCGTCAGGCACAGATCATCACCTCTCCTTCTCCACACGGAATTTCAGCCATTTTTCAAGATTCCACTGGCACACACACAAAGGGAAAGCTCCAGCTCTAAACTGC
>NW_010204516.1:22815-32999 GCF_000695765.1 Mesitornis unicolor | reverse complement strand
CTGAACCCCAGCTCCTGCTTTTTCCATGCAGGCGCTGTAATTCAGCACTCCAAGACCAACAAACGCCTCCAAAGCCCGGCGATTTCCCAACAGCACATGGACCATGGCAGCTGCCAGGATAATGGCAAAAGTATGCACCAGGCCGTGCTCCTCCATCTCCACACCAAGGAGGAAGAGGCTGCACTGACCAGACACGCTGGTCTGCACAAATGGGTTCAATGAGATGACAAAAAGGTTCACTAAAACCAGTGAGCACAAAGCTCCTTCTATTTCTGACCTGAAAACCAAGCGATATCCATGTCAGCTCTCAGTCACGCCAGCTGAAATCCAACGTAGCCACTGGTGAGAGGGGCTGGTTGGGAGGACAGAGCATCCACGGGGGACTCGGGAAGCTCAGGTTTGAGTTTAAGCACTGACTTCCTAACCCTGGGTATCTGCTTACCCGCTTCTGCTTGGGCTAATAACATGTGGTGTCTTTGAAGTACCCCACTCGAGCTGTAAATACCATAACTATCCCAAACAAACCTTCACAGACGGGACATGGTGAGCTGTGCTCAGCACCGAGTTACTAAAGGCTTCATGGAGGCTCTCGTTGTCCACCTCTGCTCTTCCAAGGAAAAACGGAAAATGGAGTTTCCTTGGGTACAGAAAGAAACAGGAGCATGGAGCAGGAAGAGTTGCTCAGAAGAAAATGCCTGAAGGCTTTGGGCTCCCCAGGGGAGCTCCCAGCCCAGTGGTGGAGCTGCCTTTGCTTCCTGCAGCCCAGCTCTTCCTGCTCTGGAAAGGCAGCCTCTACCTCAGTTTCCCTGCCAGCACAGCCAGGATCTGTCTTTTACCCCTGCAGCAGCTCAAACCAGGTCAGGAAACTCCGCTTACCTTATGTAGAAACAGGAGGGAAAGGCAAATGCCCACCTCCGGAGGTGGCAGCTCCTTTTGGCACGAGGACACCATGCCCAAAACGTCTGCACTGTTTAAAGACCAGAACTCTGTCACCAGGCAGGTAATTTCCATTTTTAACTCATAAGTCACTCAGCAAAGCCTCACTTGTCCCGCTCGTCCTTCACCTGCCCAGCAGAAAGACCCACAACAGAGCACACAAATGTACCAGTCTGCCCATTCTTACTGCTGGTAAGCCAAAAATACCAGCAGGGACGCGGGTGGGATGGATGGCACAGTTGTTAAATGCTGACACAAAATGCTTGAGGTTCCAAAGGTCCCTGTTACTTACACCAAATGAGTAAAATCTCACTGACTTCTGATGTGCTGTGTAAATGCATTTATGAACACCGCTGTGTATGTGAACAAGCTCTTGTTCTCTCATCTGGTGCTAAAGGGGACACAGGAATGTGCTTTCCAAGTCAGAACGCAGCCTGTTCAGACTGGGATGGGGAAGAATGGTTACAAGCAGGGAAAAATAGGGAAAAACAGAATTGCATGCTACCTGGCAGAGCATTTGAACAAGAACCAGGAAAAGCACAAGACTTTAAACACCCTGGTTTTATAAACACAATGTAAACATCATGGTTCTGTTCTGCTCCATACTGAATGCTACTGGTTTTAAGGTAAAGGCAAACCCCATGAGTGATTGAGACAAAACCTGGACCATGCTGCAGGCTCCCAGTAAAGCAAGGTTTGCTGACAACACTGCTGCTATTAAAGGTGTTGTACAACGCCACAGTGAGCACCAAGTTAGGTACGAGCACCCAGTCCAAATGAAAACAGATTTCCATTTTGAAATACTCATCCTTAATCCTTCAAAACAACTGAATTGTGAATGTAATTGCTTATTGATCTTCCCTCTTTGGGGAAAATCACAAACCAAACACTCTTAGCACATCCAACAAATTCAGGATTAACCTTCAAGCAGTGAAGTAACTCTACAGATCTCTAGGTCATTGCCCTCAGGATGGTTAATGAAGGAAGGACGGCATATCATAGTAAGGAAGAAGCTAACACCAAGCCCCAGAGATCTGAAAACTTGATCCAGACACCTGTGTGTTGGGTCTCCTCCACAGAAGGCTGTCTTCAGGCCCAGAAACGTGTGCCGTGACCATAACAACAGTAAGAAGGAGCTTTTTCTGCATGAGGTACGGTGTATAGATGTGAGGCGGGGGGTGTGTAACACCCCCCTCTGTGTGACACCCATGCTTCCGAAAAGGACCACACCAATTGATGCCGGGAGCTGGGCTAGGCAGGACAGTCCCCAGTTTCATGCAACAGGTCACACACACAAAGGGAATAAAGTAATAACAGATTATTAAAGCAGTGACACCTACGGGTAAACAACAAACCTGGAGATGGATGGCAAAACACAGAGCTCTTGGCAGCTGCAAACTCCTGGGCAGGAGAAAGCACAGCGGAGTGCACACACATGCACGGTGTTGTCACCTATGGTCACTCAGGAAAGGATGCTAAATTCAGGGTTGGAGGTCTCTAAAACCAGCACTGCAACAGGGACAGGGATGGGCCACAAGCAAGGAGCTGCTTACAGACTATAGGAGATCAGTAAAGGATTCCCTCTGGGCTGGAAGAGACAGTGATGAGGGATAAGCAAGATCAACAGAAAACCCAAAAACTAAAGAAAGGCTGAAGAATGTTCTAACACAGGAGATAGCGTGGATCAAATAAAATGGCCAGGTTGAAATGAGCACAAGCCCTCCACAGTACCCAACCAGATGGGGTACGTCCTCGCTGCAGGACCCTGCGTTGTTCCTGTGAGTACCTGACTCCGTGCACACATCCCTCACCAGGCTGAGCAAACACCTCTGGCCACTGCAATTCAGCAGCTCCAAGCAAGAAGAGAAAGACGAGGGGATTTCTTTGTATTAATGCAGGTATCTTTAGGCTTCAAATCCAGAGAAAGGGCATCCTGAGTCAGAGGACGGGGGTTTGCGAGGAGCAGCTGCATGGCCAAGAGTCAGGAACACAAGTGCTGAGCTTTTTACATCCCATAAACACACAGTGAACAACCTGGATGAGACACCGCTGCCTTTTCCCCATCGCTTCCCTCACAGATTTCTTCTTTACACAGGAACAAACACGCAGGCATCCTAAATATGTGGGATTAAAGAGCCCGGTCAAGGAACAGGTCTCTGGTTTTCAGTGCCTCTCGGCTTCCTTTCCCCAGCAGGAAGGGGAATGGGGCTGGCGATGGAAAGGGACCGCGTCTGCCGCCAGCACGGAGTTCCCAACAGCCGTGCAGATGCTTCCAAGCACACTGATGGGACGCCCAGATGGCTCCCCTTGTCCTATTTTTCCAAGCAGCCTGACAAACCTCAGATGTAAAAAATAAATCTGAATGATGAGTCTGTCTCGCCAGCCCAAATAAAAGGCGTGTTTGACAAAAAAGCACCCGAAGCAGATCCGTGGAGGTCAGGACTTCATTGGCCTTTGCCCAATTAAGTGAGCGTCTGATCAGCCTCAAAATGGTGCATGGCATTACCTGAACCGAACTGCTGGCCCCGCAAGTACTGCAGGCTTTTAATTGATTTATCTCACCTTATATCCCCTACCAAAGACTTCTGTTTTTCTCCTAGTAGTAAATGTTCTGGGCATCAGAAACTTGGAGCCTCTGAAGTGCAGGAAGTCATGAAAATACACTGTTACTTATTCTTGGCAAGGAATCCCTGCAAACTGATTAAGAAAGAAGACTCGAAATAAATCAAGAGTCAACCCTGTGAAAGCAAATTGAGAAATACCATTAAAATACCAAAGCACACACTCAAATGGAGCTGTTTGCAAATTCACTTGTGATTAGTGATAAAAACCACAGTTATTTGGCTGGGGGAGAACCCGAGCAGAAGCCAGCTATTTTCTAGTGCACTTTTAAGGGCTGTTAGGGATAAACTATTTGCAATAGTTATCAAAATGAATTATGTGGTTCCTGCATACTCACTAAGTGCTGGTTAAAACTGAGCATTTAGAAAAAAATTAAAAATACAGTTATTCTGTGAGCTGAATTTCTGTTGCTATCACAGATCTAAAAAAGAAATCCAAGGCCTTAGCTGAAAATCAACAAAATCACTGATGCTGGTGATTACATTACCTGTGATGATATTAATTATATGTTATTGAGAAGCCACAGAGAACAGTGAGTTACCCTTTCATTCTAAGGTATTTCTGGGGGATTTTCAAAACAGCTCTTGTCACAGATCAGACTGAAGCAACAGATAGGCTTCAGGTTACTGTCAGTCTAGAAGTGTCAGCTGAATCTTCAGGACATCCGGTAAACTGAGTTTTGTGACTAATAAGGAAGCCCAAACCAGGGAAACTATCAAGAGAAAGCAATGCAGGAGCGTGACGGAGCATGAGGAAAATGAGCGAGTGCCCTGAGTCTGACTCGTGGGATTGAGGTGAGCTGAGCACCCCGTGAAACGGGTCCTGTGTGTAAACCGAGCAATAGATGCCCATTTACAACCTGGAGAAAATCCAGCGAGTGACATTTGCCTCCCAGAAGTACACGGGTGCCAAGGCCTAAGGACTCAGTGCATCCGGAAACGTCCAACAAAGGGATTTTTAAGTGAAGCTCAAGACATTCACTCTGTGTCGAGAGAAGCCTTGGAAAACTTTCACAGTGACCTTAACCCCAGGATGCAGTTTCACTTAACTGGATTTTTCATTTTAACCTGGCTCGGGAATGGCTGACCTCACGTTTTGCTTTAAGGGAGGCCGTGGTAGCACACCCCACTTGGTACACACAGCGCAGGAAACCAAAAGCCCCAGTTTTCAGCTAGGATTGCTTCCCAAAGAACTGATCCGGCAGCAAGAGAAGCCCAAGGTCTTCCTTTCTGCCCCAAGGAAGTGGAATAAACACAAAGAATCGTTATAATCAGATCATAGGTACTCTAAAAAACCAAATGAAAATCTCCATCCAAAAATGGAAGAAGCAAGAGACCCTCATTAGCAGAGTCATTGCTACCTGTTAAAATTGCTGACAGATTTATTGCTGGGGAGGGAAAAGCACCATTTCTCCAGGAAGGTTTTCTCCTACCACGAGCAGTCAGACTGCACCGATGTCTCCAACACGCTTTGTCACACACAGGCAGCACTAATTCAGACACCTTCATTTAACTCCTGAAGACCATTTCCTGATCACAGGACCGTGGTGAGCTGTAACCCATGGCAGCTGAGCTGCTCCTCAACTCCCCGTCCCCAGCAGCTCCACAAGGACACGAGCAGAGGGTCGGGATAATGCAGCAAATGCACCCTGGGCTTTATTCAGGAAAGATCTCTGCTTCTGCTCTGTTCCTGCAGCAAACCAAAAGTGACTTCAGTGGCCAGAACCCATCCACGTTTAGCAATAGCTGACCTGGTCCCAGCAGATACAACACACAGCACATTTTCTGTAGATTCCTGTAACACAAGTGGGGAGGAGGAGCATGCAGAGGTACACCAATGGTCTGGTTCACAGGTTTTTCAGATTCGATCAAGATCTTTTTGGGAGTGTGCCTACCCCATCACTCCCCGTCCTCTGCAGAGGATGCGAGTGCACAAATCCAAGGTGCCTGGGTGCACAGCGAGGCAGCCCATGCAGAGATATGGGAGAAGGAGGAACATCTCACTGTTTCCTGCCACCTGGACAGAGCCCCTTGCTGTTAACAACAGAAAGGAGAGCATTTCTCTACAAGATGGAAGCTGGGAGCCCAGCATTAGCAAACACCTGAGTGTGAGATAGGCCCCTGAGTCCCACACAGTCATTTCCCTGACTTACAGAAAGGCGGAGAAGAAAGGGGAGGTCAGAAAAGCGCACCTCAACGCTACCTTCGTTAGGCTTTGGAGTCCTTGAGCTGCTGCACCCTGGTCTGAGATCACAGAATCCCAGAATATGAGGAGTTGGAAGGGCCCTGGAAAGCTCCCCCAGTGCAACCCCTGCCACAGCAGGATCACCAGAGCAGTCACACAGGAACACGGCCAGGGCTTTGGGGGTCTGCAGAGAAGGAGACTCCACAACCTCTCTGGGCAGCCTGGGCCATGCACTGGATCCTCACACTCACAAAGTTTGTCCTCATCTTCAGCTTGGGGCCACTGCCCCTTGTCCTGGCATTGGACATCGCAGAGCAGAGCCTGGCTCCTTCCTCCTGACACTGCCCTTTCCAAATGGATCCCCAGGAATGAGGGTACCCCTCAGTCTCTGCTCCAAGCTAAAGACACATCTGCTCGTCACCACGCACGTCCCTCTCTAGCTTTTCAGATGAAGCAGCCTCCAGTTACCTGTGTGGAGCCACCCCAGAGCCATCCCTCTCCTCCTGCCTCTCCTTAAACTTTTCCAGGGAGATTTTAAAAGAGACACTGCTCATCACACTGCAAAGACACATGAACAAGGAGCTCTCCCTGGCTCTTCCTGAAGGCAGAGGCCAGCAAAGCTCCTCATGGTTTTCCTCCCAAACCGCAGGGTGTTTGACACACTTCCCGCAGGTCGGCCTCTCCCATCCCCGCGGCAGAAGCCAGCTCCCCTCGACAGAGCTCTCTCTTCCAGCGCAAACTGCAGACTCAGCCTGCAGTGGCTTGTAATAACCTCCAGAATCCCAACTATCTTGCCGATCTCATCCGTGTTATTAGAATACTCGAAAGAATTATTAGGCAAGGCACGCTGGCAACAAACCCCGCTGTTTTCACAGCAAACAACAGCTGGGTCATGCTGTTACTCTGCCGGGTTTTACTAGGGCGTTTTGGAAAGATTTACGCACTCTGTGACCCAGAAATGGATCTGAAGAAACGCGGTCCTCTGGGAGCAGAGCTGACGGCGAGGCCGATGTCCTCAGGTCAGGCATTTCCCTGTGTGTCCCTATGGGCTTTGCACCCAATGCTCTGTCACCCCACAGAAGACAAACCAGATTTAATTGACTCTTACTCATCTGCTCGGTGCTTTAGGGGAACAAACCAAGGCATGTGGTGAACTCCAGGAGCCACCTCGATGCAACGCACGCAGTCCCACAGGAGTCGCTTGGCAGGAAGCACCCACGGCCCTCGCAGAGGAAACGTGCACCAAAGGGAGCTGCAGTCTCTGCAATCATCCAAACTGCTCATTCAAAGTACACAAGGTCAGTTTTCCTTCTTCTCCATCATAAACCAGCAATGATTACACCACAGCCACACATTTTCAAAGATATAAACTGAATTAAGTTGCCCAGTTCCCTCCTCAGTTTGGATTCGTACCTATTTCTGCACTTCTAAAAACCTTCCTAAGAGCACACTGAGCACAAACCCCTTAAACCCCCTGTGATTCTATAAAACCAGGTGTCTCGCAACGGGAAAGAACGCCAAAACTGCATAAAATTCAGAGGAAAAAAGTACAGCCATATAGTATGAAAACTAGAATTTTATATTATGATACAAATTGCTACATTTAAATTCATTTTCCCATCAAAGACTCAGGTTAAGAAGTCAGCAGCAGAATGCAGGCTGACTAAAACAGGATCTTTTCTTTCGGGGAAAGAGTGTGTCTTGGTGCTTTCACAGCATCGCATTTCAGGACTGGACTTGTGTGATGCGCATGTAAAACACATAAACAAGCGCCAGCCCCCGCAAGCCGTAGGAGGACTCATTTCCTCCTGCTCCTGACCTCTAACTCGCATCAACTCATCCGGATACGGCAGCTCTCGTGGTTTAGGGCTGGAAAATCCCATGGGATGCTCCTGAGGTGACCCCAGAATTGTCCGTTATTATTACTGGACACAGGCAAAGAGGTGGTCCCTACCTTGGCACATCCTCATCTCTCAGGAGACACCTTCAGAACATCATCCACAAACCCAAGGGGCCCCTTTCACCTGGGAGCAGCTGCTCAGAGCGCACACAAAAACCTCTGCTCCCCGCTATCACCTCTGCTTGTCAAGTTTTCTTCTTCCTGTGTCATTTAGGGGCATGAGGAGATTTGATTGGGAAACTGTATGAGCCATGGAAGGGCTGCAGGTTGCATGTAGTGATCTTCCTCCCGTTTTTCAATTTTCCCTTCATACATATTTGGGTGTGTTTTACTACTCTGGCTTTGGGTGCCTGCGCTGGAACCAAGCATTTACCCTTGGTTTGATTTAAGAAGAATTTTCCTTTGTTATTGCCAAGACCTGCAGACGAGTTAAGCAGCTGGATGCCCTGCTCCCACCGCCTGCACACAGACCGCGCCATCGCCCACCTCCTTGCACCTTTGCATCCAATCTGCTCCAGCTTCTTTCTTCCCTTCGTACCTTTTACAAGGAAGTCTGGATTTTCTTTTACCCTTCCAGGATCAAGCCTGTGCAGCAGAGACTTCTATTTCTGTTTGATTTGATCGTTATCTGGCTCCCATGAAGGGACTCTTTCCCCAGGCGCTGCATCGCTCTGAGCCTTAGCTTCGTTATCACGGCCTTGCTGACAAGCAGTGCAGCAGGTCTAAATGTATTCTATATTATATATTTAATAACAATATGAATGATACAAATAATACTAATACTAAAATTTACTGAATGTACCTGGAATATAATTTCAGTATATCAATTTTGAAAGGTCAAGGCTGGAGAGTGAATATGCCAGGAAACACCTCACTACTCCATGCGCTACTGTTCAAAGTGTTAACTGGATGGGAGGTAATGGGCATTAGCTGGAACAAGGGAAATTCCAGTTAGATAACAGGGGAAAAAACTGATCCTGAGGGTAATCCAACACTGGAACAGGGGTGGGATCTCCATCCTTGGAAATACTGAAAACATCACTGCTGAGTTACCGGGGTTTGGCTCTATGAAATGCTGAGCTGTAGAGACCAGAGGTGCCCAAAGGGAACAGTGAGATGTCCCAGAGTGTCTAATATTAAATATGAAATAAATTTAATTAAATATTAAATATTTCCCCATTCATGTCACAGATTTTGGACTCTCTTATCTCAAGGAAAAATGAGACTGCTTTTATACTTAAAGCTGAGTGTAAATAACTGCACACAGGAAGCACCACCATCCATCCCTGAGATCTGGCCACCAGTTGCCAAGCTGCACCACCAGCACACCAGTGGAGATGCCCAACATCCAGCTGACCTGCACTGGAGGAGCAGCACCACCTCCCCAAGCCAACTTCACACCCAACCGTCCCAGCTCCCTCAAGACTCTGGTGACAGACACCAGTAAACACAGAGGAGCAGCAGGAAACACTACAACCAAGGCACGTCCCAAGTACAGAATGAATCCCAGACTCCACCTGAGGACAACTGGGCCAAGCCCAACTGCGACATCAGAGGGCAAAGAGAGAGGATCCAAAACCAAATCATGGGCGAGACCTCAGCACCAAACCACACGAAGCAGACGCAGCCTGGGCCATGTTCACCAGGGGCCATCCTGGGTGAGACCAAAGCAACGGCGGCTCTGCAGAACTCTACACCACACACAGCTTTCTGGGGGTATTTTGTTGCAGTCAGTCGATTCACAGTGGCACTGACTGACACCACAGAATCACAGAATATGAGGAGAATACTGGACACCAATGTCCAAGCGAGCGAGGTTAAACCCAGTGCAGGTTATGGCCAACCAGGCTGAGTGCACTCTGTCTGCAGGGCAGACACACACTCCAAGCCTTGGAGAGGCTGTAATTCCACTGCACTCAAAGGCATTACTCATCTACTTCCATTTCTAGAAGTGTAAGATGGTTTTCTCATTATTTTTCCTCCCACTTCACCTCCTCCTTAGATCCCTTCTCTTTTTTCCCCATCTATTGTAAATACATCCCTCACCAATACTCATTTGCCTTTGTACCGTGCTGCGCCGTTCCTGTTTGAAAAAGTACTTTGTTTGACTTTGACTTTGGTTAGGCAAACCATGACCTGAGAAAATAAGCAAAAAACCTAAGCCAACAAACCAATACTCAATGAAGAAGTTTGATTGGTCCTATTATGTTCCAATTTTATAGAAGAAGGTTGATTTAAAAGCAAAGGTCTAGTGTTCAGGATAAAGAGACAGGATGTCTTTAGATGAGTACACACACAGGTTATCAGCACCACAACAACTCATACAAGAGCCACAAAATGCAATGTACTGGGCAGCACATGGGGAGATCTCCGGAGCAGGCGATGGTCTGCCCATTCCTCTACCTCCTGCTCCAGGCCTCCATTCCCCAGCAACCAGGAGCAATTCCCAAATCATTTCTTCCTCCTCCGTGTTTCCCACCTGGGACAAAGCCCCTGGAGCCCAGTGCCATGGCAACCCCATCGGCCACACAAGCACTTGGGT
>NW_010204516.1:0-22784 GCF_000695765.1 Mesitornis unicolor | reverse complement strand
AGGGAAAATGAGAATTCTGAAAGGAAGCTGGGAGAGAAAGGCTCCTATTCCTTGTTTCCCACTGTTTGGAAGTAATTACAGAAATACTTTCATCTGGGTTGCTCTCTGGGTGAATAGGTTGTCATTAAAAAAAATACTATGATGTGAAGAGGAAGATCAAACGGGAAAACTTTGAGAACACTGACGTGCTGCATAACCTCCAAGCTTCAGGCTGGTTGTCATCATTGTACTACATGAAAAGAAAGGGCACGGAAAAATGATAAATGACTGAAGAGGAGGACAGAGAGATCAGAGCTCGAGCAGACTCTGCTCCAAAACCTGCCCCAGCCCACGGACATCAACCCCAGCCTCTGCACTGACTGCAGCAGCCCCGGACCAGGCCTTTACACTTCTCAGAAACACCATTTGGTGTGATTTTACCATGCAACTGAGCCCGATTCACTACAGCCTGCAAGGAAGGGCTCCTGGGTGCAAACGTGACCCTAAACCATACAGCTCTGCCTGTTTCTGTTGTTTCTTCAACGCTGTCAAGGAACGAGGTTCATGACCACACGTCCCAGTGATGTTTGTCAGTGTATGAACTGACTCCTTGCACCTGTCCAGACTGAATGAAACCATCACTGCGCTCCCAAACCCTTCCGACTCAGCCCTGTCCCAAGAGCATTTCCTTCCCTTCCTAAGTGAAAAGCTATTTCAGTGATAAAATCTTAAAGACTTATTTAAATGATGTTTTAACATGACAGCCTCACACATTCTTCTGGTTTTTTCAGCTTCATATGCATAGCTCTTGGTCCCCCAGACCCTTCATCCCCAATACGGAGTCTTTTGATCGTGGTTTCTTTGGGCCTTTAAGAGTTATTATTTTTTCTCTAACAGACACTGTTTGGGAATGATGCCCATGACGTGACCGCTCATCTCAAGTACCTGTAGCACTCCGCTAAGATGAGAAGCGCAGATGCTTGGTGTCTTTAGGATCAAGACCTGACTGACTGGGGAAGCAGAGCTTACTGAGTGTCATCCCAGGGCAGGCTGATATGGAAAAGCTGTTAGGAGGCAATCACACCTATTGACACCATCAGGAGCTCTGGAGATAGGATTCCCAGACCATTCCCAACCAGATGCTCATCCCAGATGTTGAAAAACAAACGTCCAGTGTCTTAAAAGCCTCAGAGGCTGTGGTACCCCCTCCTCCCTCCAGCACTGCCTTCGTATGCTGCAGTGACACTCACACAGCAAGCAGTGGTTTTTGCTGCCCAAAAGCCCTGTCTACGTGACCCTACAGAGAGCTCTTCATACGGCTTCTACAGTACAGCGACCACTTAAAATAGTCTCAGGACCAGTGCAGAGCCTCGCATCAATGGCCTCTGTGGCAGAGTATCAGATACGGGTGATGCTAAAGCAGCGACACCTCAGAGCAGGGTTATTCTCTAAGGCACTCACTTATTTCAGCCTAACAATAACCATGGGTAGGTTAACGTGGCTCAGATGAGGAGTTCCCCCTCTTCATGTTGCCAGACAAAAACGAGACCAGTACCTGCGTTCTGACAATGTGCTTTGATAATTCCAGTTCCAGGTCACAATTTCATCAAACACTGAGCCGAGCAGCTTTCACGTGGTTTTCTGTGCGACTCCTGTCTGACCCAGCTCTTACCAGGAAGAATAATCAGAGCCTTTCCTATTCCCAGGGGAGAAACCCACTCTCCGTGTGTGGAGGCCGTGTCACATCCTGCTCCGTTCAAGTGGTTTTCAATGGCTGGGCTGTCCCAGGGGAAGCCTTGGCTCCCATCCTGCGACGGAGGAAGAGCTTCCTCTATCCAGAGAGTTCATCTGCGCTCAAACCACGCTCACCCGCTGCGACCGAGGCCACACATAGCAATTATTTTGTGTTTTGGGTTTTTTTAAATGATTTTAACATCTAACTAGTCAGGCCCTACCATGCAGGTCTCTTCATGGCCTCACACGAGCAGAAGAAAGATCAGGCTCCAAGAAATAGAGTGAAATGAGATCTTTTGAATTAGAATAGCAGCTAGAATGCCCATGAAATACAAACAACCACCCCTGCCACTGGGCTGGCAAAATATGGACAAATTATCCACATTTCCCTGACCCCACAGGGGGAGAATGTGGGCACACGGGGCATTTTATATGGAGACCACCAAATAGTCAGAGCTATCTGTATGCAAGAGATCACATTCACACCAGAATGACTGAAACGAGCGGGCACAAAAAGGCAGTAATTAATGAAGGGTTCCTTCAAGGAGTCTAAATTGGGTGCACACACACAAAGAACAACTGACCCCCACCAGTTCAAAGGGTGTCTGTACCACCTTTTTAAATAAAGCCTTTGCTCTGTTTTCCTAGCTCCTTAACCTGAGAAAAAATGAAATCTAAACCAAAAAAAGAACTAAAAAAGCAAAACGAGGCAGGATTTCCCATCTGCATTCCTGAGTGTTTCATGTGATGCACTTCTAAGGAAACCACTCTACACAGAGGCAATGACGCAGACACCAGGGTGGTGCACACCATCACCACCATTCCCTGAGGAGGCTGTGACAGCCACGGGGACCGGGAACAGCGATCGGCTGCTGCAGGGCTGGGGCTGCATTGCTGCAAAAGTGGAAAGGCTAAAGCCACACCATCCTGGAGCTCCAGGATTCCCAATGTCTTCTCCAGAAACCCACATTTATGGTGCCCACCTTTCTGAGAAACTTCACTGAAACTTTACCCCAAAGAACTGCACTAAAGACAAACAGGAAAGAGCAGTAATTCCACGTGTGTGTGATTTCTGTGAGGACACAGGACAGGAAGCACTGAACACCCCACGGCTTTGGGATCGAAATCCTGATCTGAAGACAGCAGTTCTCCTGACTTAAAACTCCTATCCTCATTCTGTCTGAGAGCTTGAAAAACGTCCAACAAATTCCCAAACGCTATAAAATCCCGTGAGAATACCAGATGTCCTGTCAGCCCGAAAGCTTCGCCCCTGCAGCTGCGGTTGGAAGCTTTCATGGTCAGAGCATCTTGCAAATCGAACTGACTTCTCATAGTGAGAACACAACACAGTACATCCCATTTCACTGTGGAGGACGGCCTTTGCACAGCGTTTCCCAGATCTTAGAACAACTTCACTGACAGCAACAATTTTCAATACCTTTAATCTTGATGCCTTGTTCACTGAGTTCTCTGTCACCTCTCACTGAAACCCTGCAATTCTCATCTGCGTTGCTCAACGCGAGGCTGAACATACAGAGCACCACCAGCCCCAACACTGGCCTGGGCACTGGGCACAGAAGACACAGAAAGGTTTTCATGCTCCTACCAGCAGCCCACGACTTCACCACTGCAACTATTCCACCTCCAGATGTGTTCCCTGAACTCAAATGTGCCTGAAAGCTTGAACTGACAAAAGCAAGAGAGATTTCCTGTGCCCGTGAGTAATGCTTCGTGTTTGTTTCGTTGGAAGAGCCGCAGTGTTAACCCATCGCACGGGCCAAGCGTTTCCTCAGCTCCACGGGCTTGGGCAGCGCTCGCTGCTGCCTTGCTGATGCAGTGATTGGGCTTGGTCAGTAATCATGAGCCGTGGTTAAAAGCAAAGACATCCCTCCAGCTGAAAAGCAACCAGGAGGGAAAATCAGCCAGCATCCATCTAACTTGTTTCTCTGATGGACAGGAAAGATGGGAAACACTTCCAGTCTGCACAACACACTGGCAAGTGGCTCACATCACAGCAGGGCGAAAAGGAGACCTCTGGGCACATCTGAAAACTAAGGACCAGCTGAAGCTCACCTCGAGAAGAAAACTCATTGAACACATTTTAAGAAACCCTCTAAGGAGAAAGCTGAAGGTGCCAACAGCAGCTGCAAGGCCTGCAGGACTCCCCAAAGCGCAGCCACACGGTACCCTGACACATGGCTTGGACATGAAAAACATGGGGTAAGTTACAAGAACAGAGCTGCTGTTCTGAACCCCTCTGACCGAGGAGATGGGAAGACGCAGAACACATGAAGGCCCTCAAAGGACTGATGAAATCTGTGAGCACGTGGAAGGTGGCAGAGGAGCTGAATTCACCAAAGCAGACCCAGAAGGTCCCTCAACCGAGATGCACCAAAACCACACCAAATAATGTAAGCCCGCGAGGACTGCGTGCTTCCTCTCTGTTTAATATTTCCAACTCCAGTTCTGTGTGTTGTATGCAGTTCTTGGTCTTCCCAAACCCATTTATGTTCCAACATGTGAAGAAAACAGGAATCTGGGGAGCTGAGAGCACTGAAGGGGAAGGGAGCTGCTCTGTCACCCGCAACCCAGTGTCCAAAGCCTCAACACTCACTATGCAACACACTGGCTTGTAAGGATTTGTATGATATTAAAAGGGGGGAAAACAACACATAAGAAATGGATTAAACCACACAACAGTTGTTGTCAGATGGACCAACCACAGCATCTTGAAGATGGAGGGGAATCTTTGGATATGCCAAAACACATCTGATCAAGACAACTGCTTTCAAACTTCCTTAACTGTAACCAGTAGATGGAGGAAAACAGTGCCAGCCTTTAGTACAATTTAGCTATTACTGAGAAAGAAAGAAGATCTAAATTTTAAACACAAGTTGTACAGACAGGTACAACTTAGTCACATAACAACAACTTAGACATTGAAGCCATGTGAGTATTTCTATTAACATCTCATGTCCCGCAATATCTTACCAGCTTACGTAGAGCTCAGACTTGTTTCCATTTAAGTCAGTACAAACGTTGCCCTTGGCGTACAGAGGGGAAATAAAAAGCATTTTGCAGCATTTCTTGAAGAGGACACCTCATGGTTTACTCCTGTTCTCCTGGACACATGCACACGTGCACTGCTCCTGGCAGAGCAGCTGTGTGTGACTGATGGCTTATGCAGCTAAACGTGTAAATGCTTTCTGTTCACGCAGCGCACCCAAACTCGCCCCTTTCAAACGCTGCAGCAGGGGGAGTTACCTGGAGTAGCTGTAACCGAGCACACGGGGGTACTGTACCTTCTGTATGGACGTCGGGGAGCACGTCGCTGGTGGGGAGCTGCACTGCCGCCGACCGCCTGTACACCATGTGGATCCGCCCCTTCTCCTCCTCCATCTGCTTCCCTCTCTCCAGTGGCTCAATGAAGTACTCATCGTCATCGGTTCTTATCATTCCAGCCTGCGGAGGAAGAGAAAGCACGCCCAAACGTCACTGGAGAGCCGCATGACCCAGCCTGATGCCCTAAAAACAAGTATGAAGAGAGGCACAGCATAAACCTCTCAGCGTATCGCTGAAAATCCAGTTACCATTGGGATTCCTCTGCATGGATTTATGCCCAAGGCATGAGGAGAAGCTTTTGGATACGTATGAGATGCACGAGCCCTTCAGAAAGACAACCAAGACCGAAGCCGTGCAGGAGCTCACGTGTGGGAGCCGCCTGCTCGCTCTCAGCTGAGGGATGTGGCACTGCTGTCCATAACCCACAGAAACCCCTGCAAGAGGGCCCAGTTACTGCAATGCTGCAACCGAAACTGCACTTCATGTGGGGTAGGAACCAGTTTTGGCTTTGGCTGCAACCCCTGCAGTTCCCCACATGCTTTCCATGCTCTCTGCGTTGTCTTACATCTATGCTCCAATTTTCAGTGAATTAATTTCTTCACACATTGGCTACACCATGTAAAGCTAAACACTACATTCTTCCTTTGCTTTCACTACACAAGCAGCAGTAATAAGTGAGATTTTTGGTTGGAATAACTGGGGTCAGCATCACAAGTCAGCTTTTCATGTGGCCAGCACACGTAATTAGAGCAGGAATTAACAAGTCCCCTTTGCATGTCAATGGCCTATTTGCTTGCCATTTCTCTGAGCAAAACCAAGTTTGCACCTTCAGTTGCTGTCACTGGTGTAGACCTGATCTTGGCATATTTTTGGGAATAACCCATTTTCTGTGAAGCTGCTGCACATGGGGTGACAGCAGCCCCGTCCAAATGCAGCGTTCAGTGCTTGGCTTTGCTCTCCAGCTCCACCGCGTTTCCTCGCCTGTGCTCAATCTGCAAAGCACGAGACACAGTTGTGTTTCTGAGCAGGGATCTGCTGTGGTGTAAAAGGAGTCTAAGAATAACCCACGAGCACGGAGAGTTCCCATTTTCCCCATCAAATGCTCTGACAGACCTAACACATCCCACCCCTTGAGCCCCAGCCCGTATCTGCTGCACAACCCTCCCCACTTCACAGCTGCTGAAACCCGGCTGTGTTTATATGGTTTTTAAAAGTCTAATTACTGATTAGGAGGAACAGCACCCAAAGTGAACATCCCACTTGATCACGCTGAACTCATCACGAGAGAAAAAAAAGGCAGATTTACCAAGTAAAAAAGCCATTAAAAGGCAGAGATTCAGCACGACCGCTCCGTGCGAACAGAGTGGAGCACCTGGCCTGGGTTGCCAAAAAACCCAGCTTTTCTGGAGGAGCATTTGTCCAGACATGAGGTGCATCTCCACCTCTTGCTCAGAGTGGCTCATTCCACTCACTTCAGAGGATCTGAGCTGTTTGGCAGAGATTAACAAATAAATGTGACACGATTTCTCTGCTCAACGGGCAAAGGGAGCTCAAGGGCTGCACTTCCCAGTGCTCAGCACCAACACAGGGTTTCTGGAGAGCAGCGATCTGACCTCCCCGTATGACTCAGCACCTCCCCGGCGCAGCAGAGAAGTTAATTAAAAGTTAATTAAAAGTAGGCACTGTCCAAGGGCTCGCACAGTGGGAGCAGCGCACAGAGACATTTACCCCGTGTGGAGATGTGCTTTTGGGAAGAGCAGCGTTCCCCCGCTCCCGAGAAAGGGAGAATCAGAGCAGAGACCAGGCAACTCCGGCTGTGGAGTCACAGGAACAAGCACGAAGGGCTGCTGAAGGAAACCCATGGATTTTAAATAGCAACAAGAATAAATTCAGGATTACTCAGCATCATTTCTCATTTAATTTCTTCCTTGCCACTGCTCCCAGGCCTCTCAGCCTCGGCTCACTCTGCTCCATTTGAGGCAGGAACTTGGAATCACCTGTGTGGAAGTTAAATGCATTTTTCACACACTTTTGTGATACTCACCCCTGCTTTGCTTCACCACCCAACAGTGCAGATTTTACCATGCTCTGCCCGACACTTAATACACACGGGTTAAGATCAGTCCAGCTGCGTCACCTTCCAAAGGCCGCTGCAAAGGACAGCAGGCGTTTTGTATAAATATCCTCTATTTCCCTGCTGTTGGAGGGTGAGGTTTGGGGCCACCAGGGACAGACACGGGCAGGTGCTCAGAGCAGACGTCTGTAAGGGCTCACTGGAGAAAAGCCTGCGGTGCCTTTTCAAGAACAAACTGTGGAGCGCAATTCTGGTTTCCACAAAAGCACATTTATGGAGCAATACCGGAAAGCAGAGTCTGAAATCTTGGAATGCCATTGATTTTACTGCTCTTTCTTATAAATTAATGTTCAAAGTTTCCATCAGCTGAAGGACGCAGCTTGAAACCTGCGCTTCTGTGCAGTCTATCTAGAGCTGCCTTAAAACGTGAAAACGGGGAACACAACTCAACTACCAAGAGCAGAGTAGTTGAAAGCGGCCTGTCCCTCTCCATGCCCTCAGTGCAGAAGCAGCGGTGCGTACAGACCCGGGGGAACCCTTTCTGCCCAACTGAAGCGATGCAGGAGCCCGAGTGTGCAACAGAAGTGAGTGGGAGCAAGGCCAAACTCCGCCAGGCGCAGGCTGCCCACCCAGGAGGGTCCCTCCAGGCCAGCAAACCATGTGTTCCTTACCAAACCATCCCCAGCGCAGGAACATCTGGAAAACCGCTTTTTATTGCATTTTCGAATGCAAAAAAGACGCAGACGATAATAAGAGAATTACAAATTATGGAAAGCCTCGAGAAAATAACCTACAGAGGCAGGTTAAACTCAGGGTTCGCTTCCTGAGCCAAAATCAACAGCGGTGAAGGGAGCACGGGGCGCTGTGCAAACATGCAGGGGCATCGGCTGCGGGGGAGGAAAGGGCCATTCATCCCAGGGAGAGCCGGGTGACCGGCAAGAATGGGTGCATTTAATCCGATATTGGAGTCAAGGCTGCGGGTGGGACTGCCCAAAGTATTTTAGGAAGTGACAAGCCCCATTTCCAGTGGTGTGCCATGAGGGCAGGGCGCTCAGCTCTCAGCTGTGCTTGAAAAGCCCACCCAAAGGGCAGTGAGTGGGAGGCTGTGCAGCGCCGTCAGCCGCTATTGACCCACTGCGGCTGATGCTCGTCATCGAGTGCTACTGGAGCGGGAAATGCTTTGGGTTGGTCAAGTCTACACTGCATTCATTTTACCAGATTTGCTGGACTTAAGTTTGGTTTCTAATACACCAAGCCCTCCACCTACCGTACGTACTCCTAGCAACGTCGTACTCCTCCCACACGCTGCCCGGTCTGCAGGATCTGTCTGATCCTTCTCCCACGCTGAACTCCAGGAGCTCTGCCACAGCACCCGGTGTGCAAGGACACCACACCACCAGCACACACCAGTACAAACCAAACCCACCACAGGCATGTTGTCGATAGAAACCAAGTGTTACACCAAAAACCTAACCAGACGTGGCCAAAACGATCCACGCAGGTGTGCTACAGCACAGCGACCATCGGCTCCTCTAACAGCTCTGCGCTTCCCAAGGGTTGCTGTGCTGCCCATCTTTCCACTGAAATGTACACTTTGAAGTACAATGACACTGAATTATAGCGACATTTTAACAGGTTCAACCATTCGCCATGGACTTAAGGGCAGTGAATGCACAACATAACTATTATTTTCCGTGGAAAATGCTTTCATCCCCATGCTTTGCGGCTGTGCAGTTGTTTTGATCTGTGTACACACTTATCTTCATGGTACTCTATTTCAGCTGGCACCTGTATTTTGGAAAGCCTGCATTGCTGCAAGACACAGCGGATGTACCACAGCAAAGGTAATATTATCAAAGATCTTTTAAACTGCCCTTTGTGCCCTCGTGTTTATAGTTATAGTGTTATAGAGTTACAGTTGTGAAATGCTGACGTGATGCTCTGGAGAATGGAGGTGTTAATTCACGGCTGTTTGTCCCAAGCCAGCTTTGACCAGGAGAGAACTGAGCACCTCAGGCTGCTCTGAGCAACTCAGGAATGCAATACGGAAATATTCACACATATGAGGTGCTGCTCCCAGACCAGTGTGGGAGTGACAGCCCCTCTGTTGCCAACCTGCTTTTGTAGGCCACTCGCATCAGCTTTCTCCCTCTCTCCCACATTCGTATTCTCTAATATTTTCCTTTTTTGCTGAGGTGTGAAAGACAAGAGATGACACAGTACAGTGTCCCTCCAAGGATAAACTCTTTCTTGCACCACGCCTGCTCTCCTCAGTGCACAAACACCACCACCACTCTGCTCCAGTGCCTCTTGTGTTTCCCTGGCACAGCTCACATCATTCAGTGTCTCGTTAACCTGCTTTCACTTGCTTGTATTTTTATTTTATCTATTTAAGATTCATAAAGACGCAGAGCCCTCACACTACACTGAATACAACCAACAAGGAGATCAAGCCCTGCGCAGTGAAACGTTCACCTATTGAATGTGGCTTCCTTGCAAGCAACCACCCTGCAGGCTTCGAGCTCCAGCCCATCACAGGCCTGCTTTCTCTGTACCAAAACCTTGATGATCTAAAAATGTCAGGTATCCCATCTCTAACTGATTGCATTGCACCATGAGGATGTGTGATCAACAGAGAATGTTCATTTGTATTTCAGGCACCTTCTGTCTGCCTCAGCATGCGCACTCCCCTCCGTAACACAGAGCAATTTGGCAATACCACACGCTGTGTCTTTACTGAAAGAGGGGAGATTAAACGCTTACAAAACGTAACATCACGTTCAAGGCTCTGCATTCACCTCTAAATAGGGGATGCTGTCAATAGCATAAGCAGCAGGTTAATAAGAAGGAGGTTTTCTGTATGAGGTCAGGCTGCAGTGATAGATGGTCAGAAACTTAAAGAAAAACCCATCAGCAAGAGGCACAGGGACCCCAGGATGCAAAAACCACCCCCTCTAGAAGCAAGCTCCAACCTTGGTCCCTTTGGTCCTTAGAAAGAGGCCCCTTCCCCATCCCAATGTCCCTACAGAGAGGGAACGGCACTGGCACTGTGCAGCCAAGGCCAGCGTCCCTCCCAGCAGCACCAGCTGCACCCAGCATGGGCTCCAGCACCTCCACAGCAACTGCAGGAATCCATCCCCACACACCTTGAACGTGCAGTGCAGAAATATCTACAGCATCCACCGATGCCAGAGCTGGGACAGCTCAGTCTACTCTCACTTCAGGCCGCAAACCACTTGTCTGGCTCCTAACAGCATCCTCTAACAGGTTCTCCACAAGGGATAAGCAAAACTGAGAGAGGTGCTGGTGCCAACCCAGCAGTTCATTCATTTCACCCCTACCACCAGTGCTGAACCAACAACCAGACCAGCACAAAGCTGCTGCCCCCAGAAAATGACCACTGCAGGGACTGCACTGGAAAAGGCTCCCAGGGCTCCCCCATCCCTCTGATTCCTCCCTTTCCCGCTGGACGGGCGCAGGTGGGGACAGCGCGGAGCTGCCGCGGCCTCCACAGAAGCCCCATTGAGCAGCACCAAGGGGGCTGTGTTCCCAGCCCAGACACCGCTCCCTGCCAACACAAACCCGCGAGGCCTGGCCAGCGGACAGCCCTCCAGTCTGAGCGTCTTCAGGAGCCCACATAAACACGCTTCTGTGAGAAAAAGGTGCTGCCTCGTCTGAAAACACAGCTTGGGAGCAGAAACACTGCCACCTTTCACCCTCTCTGTTGGTTTAAGGTGTGTTCAGCGCGGTGACTGTGCAAAACCTGCGTCACTGCTACCTGCTGCTCGCTGCTTCAGTCCAGAGACCAAAACCTCCTGGAGCCGCTCTGAACACTGCTTGATTTATTGGAAGAAAAGGAAAAGCAAAGAAGGATGCTTTGCCTGCGGCACGTTTCCCTTTGCTGCCTCCACCCAGCGGAGCTACAGGAGGTGGAAACCCATTAGGAGTTTCCTCCACGTGTGGCCCCAGGGCCTTACCTTCAATTCGGATATTATTTCTCATGCCACGTGTGATCCCTATTTTGTCAAGAACCAACTGGTTCTTCAAAAAGACACCAGAAACTTGTGAAGCAGGGGAGTTTGCCCACGATGTCTCTCCTCAGGCCACGACTACCAACTGGGTTGATACTGGAGTGGATACGCTGCAGGGACTGCGCTCCAGTGCACCCCATGCTCCATGGCGGGGACCCACACACCACACATGGAGATGTACCAGGAACATGACATTTTTGAGAGGGGTGAAGGGAGAAGTGAACCAAAACCGGCACAACTTTGCCACTTGCATCACCCAGGGCTATGGACATACCCTGAGGACGATTCGCCTGCTCCCCTTGAGGGGTAAGACTTGACCGAACGCCCACAGACACATTTCTGACAGCACAGACAATTTTCCTGCTAGGTAAAACATTCAATAGATACAAAATCTCCTTTTCCAGCCTCCCAAAGCATCATTTTACAGCCCGCAACCACAACCTCAGTGCTCTGTACCACACAAAACTGATTTGCTCGCCCATCCACGTAACACCCTCACAGCACATCCAAAGCAACCCAAAACGCCCCAATGAGTCCCACTGCTCGTCCACAACACTCACCTGGTGCAGGGGAGAGCTCCCCTCCTGCTCCTAATGCCGCTGTCTGTAGTATTTCCCTACTTATTGCTCTTTTTCCATGGATTCTACTTTTTGTAGTTATTGCTTGCCTAACTTGCATAGGTCAGTGTATAGAATGATTAACCAAAATAAAATGAAGGCAACTGAATATCACACATTTCTTCCAGTTATGACACCTCCAAGTAATTCAGACTCATTGATCTGTATTACTTTACCCCAACACTGTGTACAGCACACAGAACTGACCTGACAGAAGCGGTACTTTACAAGTAGAGCACGGAGGAGATTTGGTATCAGTGCAGAGAGGTTACCACAGTGACTGTAAATGACATTCATTTCCAGTCCCAAGCAACCATGCACCATGTAAATTTGCCTCTTAAATGCAGAGACAGACCCATGCGAAGAGAAAGGCAAAACCAAAGCCACCTCAGAAGGAATCAGCGACCCCAGGAGCGGCACCAGGAACCCCGCGATGGCACGAGCTGTCCCCAGGGACCACGGGGGGCGGCTCGTCCCTTTGTCACTGCCACTGGGGCATGGAGAGGACCCCGGCCGGGTCCTGGCAGGGACGGAGAGGAACCATCCAAAAAGGCATATTTCTCTCGCTGCACATCTTCTGCGAGTTAAAGTATTTATGGCCAAGACACACTTGGCAGAGAGAAAAATACTACACATGAGAAGAATGCTGGAAAAAAGGAACATGGCAGCAGCCGGCGCATTCTGAGCAGCAGCTGGTACTGATCCGCTCGCTGGGCGCCTGCGCAGGGAGAGGAGGGCTGCAGTGGGATTTTAGCGGCGCTCCCCACGGATGGGCCCTGTCCCCACGGATGGGCCCAGGGCCCCACGGACACCTCAGGGGCTTCCAGGGCCCTGGGGCTCCCCCAGCAGTGGAGCTCCTGAAGTCACCTCTGGTGGAGCACGCAGGAACCCAACAGCTCCTTCTCCTCCTTGGAGCACCAATATGAGATCAAATCCATGTCATATCACATCTTATCTGCTGCAGAGCTGCTGGCAACACGCCTCAGAATTGAAGCAAGAGCTCCCGAGTCACTTTGGTCTCAATTCTTGACAGCTATTGAACACAGGTGGCATCGAGCAGCGTTAACGTTTTCTTACTAAAGGAGTTCTAAGTCTGAGATAGCATCTATTTAGAAACATTAAACCCGATTTTGGATCAGATGAGGTATTCACAGAGCACACGTTGCTCAGGTTTCACGGCCAGCTGTGAAGTTTGGGACTGATCATCTAATACCAGATTTTGAAAACAAAAAACTTGCAGCTACAAAGAAAAATACTATTTGTTCAACTGAACACCAGGATGAAAACACAGGGATGTTCAATATCCTCTTCCAAACTATGGACACAATTTAGGAATACGAAGCTGAGACACTCACACTAAAATACCAAATGTCTACTGACCAGAAACAACGCACTCGTTTCCTTCACCAAGGAGAGTTCTTCCTGAGCTTAAGAAACCCATTACAAACACAAACCTGTTCTTCATTTGAAAAGCACCTAGCGCACTCAGTGTAACCCGAACAATGCCAGGATGGCTCTAAGGACATTGGAAGAGCTGCTAAACCAACCTCTGCACAAGGAAAGAAATGGCAACATATTACTAGGTTATTGTGCAGGACTGAAATTCAGCTTCTTATTCTCCTCCATAAACGCACATAAGTAAATTCCTTTATGCTGAAATTTCTCATGCTTGATTTTAATCCAAATGTTGGGTTTCTTTTTTCCCCTTTCAGAAAGCCTCAGAAAAATCCACGGAACCCCTTACGAGTTATATGAAAGCGAACAGAAAAAACAAACCTTGGTTTTATGTGGAAAAATGTGTCTCTTTTTTTGTTCTTGGAAAACCTACACGGATTCATTTTCACTGCAAAGCTGGCAGGCAAAGAGCTTTGTCCTTAAAGAGGGAGCTGTGGTTTTCAGGGATCAGTTATTAAAACCTGAGCAGTACGGGTGGGACGCGCTCGGTGCAGGCAGGACCTGGGCACAGCCGTACCCATGTGGCAATGACCGCAGCTCCCAACAGGGACTATTTCATGGTGACACGCTGTGGGTGATGGCAAAACCCACCTGGGGTGCGTGATAAGGCTTTGCCACAGATGGATTTTACACGCACAGCGCACAAAGCTGCAGCAGACCCGGTGTTTTCAGAGCCAATGCAGCCATGGGACCACAGCAGAGCCATTGCATCCTCTGGAGAGCGGAGTGGAAAGCAAAGAGCGAGGACACTCGATCCTCTTCAAGGGAAATCAAGAACTTGAGATCAACTGCTGCATGCTCCAAAACTAGGAAGCAAACAAAAGGAATCCCAAAACACTGACATCTCGTGATCTGGAGGATGGGAGCGGGACACCTGAGGTCAGCAGCTCCATGCCCATCCCATCCCATCCCATCCCAGCAAGGTTTCTCCATCTGCTGCCTGTGCCCACAGATGCTGCTGCAGGATGGATCACCACAAATCACAGACACTCCAGACACGCCGTGTCCAGAGGTACAGGCAGTGTTATCGGTGCTGCAGGCACCTCCTGCTCAGCACCCAGCTGGGTTTCCAGCAGAAAGGCTCCTCACCGCATCTTTAGACCCTCCTGCCTCTTCTCTGCTGCAGTTAGAGTAGAAAGTCACTGTTTGTGCATCATCCTCACTGCCTTTAGAGGTGAGCAGACTTGTACAGGACTTCCCCGTGGCTGCTCCCCCCACAGTGGGGTGCAGTTTCTCCCCCATGGAGCTTCTATGGGTCATTCTCCCAGACTGTAGAGCAGATGAATTGCACAGCTCGGGGCCATAGTGTGGGACAACTCTGATGCTCCTGAGAACAAGACCACACCGGACAGCTGGGTCAACCTCAGTAAAGGCGATTTCCACCACCATCAGCTGACAGGGTTTGCTGATCGCTGCTGTGAAGAGCACAGGAATCAGCTCTGCAGAGCCCCTGGCCTTTCCCCGGCCCTTTGCTACACAGGGCTTCAATGCTACCAGCAAGATACCAGCACGGATAACAGATATCCCTGCACAAAGGCCTCCTGAAATAACAGAAAATTCGGTCAAAACCAAGAGTGAGAAACAGTCACCTCCTCAAAGTCAGAGGAGAGGCAGAAAACTGATCTATTTTACTCTGCATGGAACTATTCTGCTGATCAAAAGCCAGGAAGCACCACTTCCAAGTACTGAAATGCCAGAGCTAAGCAGGTTCATCGTACATCAAGCTCGTTATTTAAATTGGTTCTACATCTTTGTGCAAAAAAAAAATTAAAAAGTGGGAAAATCTCTCAAAGAAGAAATAGTTCTATACATTAGCCAGGTATACAACAAGGAAGGCAAATGACAGCGATTTGTATGAGGAGAGAAAGGTAATTCACTGCTGCACTGTTGTGCTTCTGAGAAGGAAGCGCAGCTCATTTATTACAGTTATCCATCAAGCCGCAGTGGTCGTCCGTGAAAACCAAGCATGGGTTTAAGACTAAAGTGAAAGCAAATACTTCCCCCCATGAGCAGGAACAACGGTGCTCCAGCTTTATCCATCATCTCGAGGAGCCCCTGATGGAACGGGGGGTCAGGAGGTCCAACTGGCCAAGCTTTGTTGCCATGGCTCTTTCAGGGCCCAAAGCAGAGTGCGATGACTGGGGTTTTGGTGGGACCCTCCCCGAAAGGTGAGGACTCGTACGCAGAATTATTTCCTGCCAGCAACAAACCTCCCCTCCCCTCTCCTGCTGACCCCTCCTGGGATTTTCGGCCCGTCCCTCCTTGCCCCGGTGCAAACCTCAGCCACTCCGAGGTCGAATTCCAGATACGGGCCCAGGGCTGAATAAACAAGGACATCAAAAGGGCATCGCTGAATATGGCTTCTGTGATCGGTCGGGACAAACCCTGCAGTCAATGGGAACTTTGAGAGAGGCTGCAGGGATCAACTCTGGAGAACATTGACCATTTCAGTACCTATTTACCCTCTCTGGCCGGGACACGCACTTTACCACGCGATACGTGAATGAGAGCCCAATTCATGCGCGCCCTGCGCGTTATCAAGGGTCCACAGAAGTCGCACAATCTGGGTTTTATTACTACAACTATAAAAAAGGGTTGTACTTGGTAATTTTAATAAGCTGGGGCTATTTTATAAACTGTTAGCTGTGAGCCTCCAGGAATCAAAAAAATTCAAGCAGCGTATGCTGCTTTGGTAACAAAAAAGCAAAAATCCAGAAAGGAAATTATTTGTCAAACCACCTTAAAAGCGCTGTTGAGTGAAAACGCACGGCCAAGACCAAAAGGTGCGATCCAAGCAGGGCTCCAGAGCAGGGCTGCAGAGCAGCACCAGTGAATCCAGCCCTTTGGTAACCCCTGCGCTGAGCAGCACCACTGGGCCCGGCTCAGATGCATCCTCCCTGCGCCCTGGATCTCCCCCTCCTCAGCTCCATCTCCTCCTGCACCCCCAGCACAGCCCCTGATGCTCCAGCTGTGCAGGGAACAGATGTGCAGCAAGCCCCGACAAAATCAATAGCAGCGATCGGATCTGGTGCCGGTCATCTTACCTCTGCTTAATTGAGGGGTGAGCAATTATTCAGGACTCTCAAACAGACGCGATTGATTTTACTTCCATCCTCGCTTTCAATTATTTAATAACCTGCTGCTGCTCTCTCCTGAACACAGGATAAATGGAGACCTTGTTTTAAGATAAATATCCCAACTTTACTTTCAGTTACCGAGAAGTGTCTATAAATCCTTCCCATGAGCCCACTCCGAAAAAAGCCAAACCACCTTCACCTTTTCTGAGCGGATACAGTCCAAGGGAGACGACCACAAAAAACCTCTGTAAACTGGCCTGCTCCAAAACCTACAGAAACACAGCACACGGCGCAGACAGGACACCAAAGTAACGCCTGGCCCTGCACACAGCAGAGGCAAGCCCCAGCCCTTCCCAAAGGCACCAGAAAAGGAGCATTTTCTGTCCCTTGCCCTCATTTTTTGCCCCGGACCCTCCCAGCAGTTTCACCAGCACTCTTATCTCCAGTCTCCTCTTCCCTTACTGCTGCACCACGCAGCTCCCTGCGCAGCGCAGGGGTAGAAAAAACCCAAAATAATCCTTTGGTAACGCTTTGGGAAGGCATTGCAATGGACAGGTCCTTCCCCAGACAAAGCTGTGTTTGCTGCAGCTGCTGGTGGACAAAACACCGCGTTCTCCCTACAGACACAGGGAGTTGGACTGGGCAGAAGCCACCACCACCTCCAGACCTGACGGTGCTGGTAAAAGGGAAGAGAGGGGAGTCTGGAGGCGGCCTGACACCAAGGTGAGGGATTGCCCAGGGTATTTTACCCCAGGACCTCATTTCTTCAGTCCATCTCTGTCATTTGGGGATGACTGCTCCCAAACCAGGCTGTTGTGGCAGGAACCGACTCCTGCTCTGTAGGGATGTGCTGCTGGAACCCAAAACTGCCCAAATCCGTGCATGAGAGAGGTTTGCTCTCACAAATTGATAGCCATAAACAAGCATCCCTTTCACAGCGTAACCGCTTTCCCGCCTCTGTAAGCTGCTCCATCGGTGACAGGAAGAGTAAGCAAAAAATGTGCTAAGAACACAGTTATTCTGCTTTTTAAGACGCCCAGCACCTCCAGACGGGTACGCATGGACTTAAAATACACCACTGCACGCAGACTTCCCTTCCTGTGGCGATGTAACGCTGCTCTGAAAGTGCTAAAAATGTAATAAACCCCAACAGGTACAGCAGCCTCCATAAAACCAGGCTGGGTCAGCCCTTTGGTTTAAGACAGATACACACAGCACCATCACCTTCTAGGTTCAAACACAGCTTAAATCTGCGTTATCTTCAATTTGTGCTGCTCAGCGGGCTGCTCTGAAGCCGAACGCACACAGCATTAAGTGATGTGTTCAGGCATCTTTTACCTGGCTAATAACGTGGAAAAATTCAGAAATACACTCATCTACAAATGGATGTGCTGTTAAGTAAGAACCACCTCATTTCTCAATCTAAAGTAACTACAAACACTATTAAAACAGACATCTTAGGTTGGCTGTTACTAAGCAAGCAGAAAAGGGGTGTTTTTCCTCCTCTTCTTTTCTGATCAGACATAAATGAGGGAATTAGGAGCCCTGGTGCTCAGTGAGGAATCGCTCAAGTCAAGGCAATGCGGGGCAAGGGAGTCATGTCAGGGGTAGACTGCAAATACCTCGCTGCAAGAGGATTTACACCTGGACTGACGGGGACCCAGCAGTGGGGATGCACAACATTCACCTATGTGTTTGTTTACCCTTCAGGCCACGCTCCCCGTTTTCCCGTACCCCACTTCTCCCCAGCCCCTGCTGCAGAGGGCAGGGGCAGCAGGCAGCTGCTACGTCCTCTCCACGCAGGAGGGATTTCTGCCCTCCCTGTCGGGCCTTGCCTTTTGTGCTCCCTTGCAAAAATACATCTTTTTCCATCTGGAAAACCTGTTACCCAAACTGATCGCATATTTCCATGCTTTGAAAGGTATTTGTGCGGCTCCTTATAGCCTGGTCCAGCGCGATCCACCTCAAGCCTGCAGCAGCACCACTGCGCATCTATTCAGTTTTTCCTATGACCACGCAGTCCTTGGAACAAAGGGAGCCGGAGCCCATTGGAAAATTATCATTTCAGAGGAGGAACTGGGTGAATCAGCCTTGAAAACAAAGCACACAACCAAGTGGAAACTCTGAGCGTGACCCTTTTTACTACTTCCGACTTTACTCCGTAAGTACAAAGCAGAGAGGTTTCCCCAACTGCCCATCCTCAAACAGGCAGCCAGGATGTTGGTACCTACAACAGGTGTCTAAATCTGTCTGTTGAAGCACAGAGACTCCCTCTGCATCTCTAAAAAAGAGCTTTATTTACCAGGTTTCACCTGACTGAGGTAGCAGAGAGGGCTCAGAGCTTGGCACTTGGACGGCCTCAGATCCTCTCCCCACTCTCTCATCCGCTCACATCTTTCACAGATGCTCTCCATGACTCATGCAGAGAAAGCTTCACAAAATCCAGTTGTGAGGAGAGCTCCGGGAGAAAAGGGAGGTCTGAGGTGGGAAAGGGGGATTTGTCAGAGAGAATGGGAGAAACGCGAGGCAGGAGGAGAAAAGGAAAGGCAGGGGCTAAGAATCAGGTCCTGTACACAGCGAGGCAAATCCATCATCACTGCCCCAAACCTGGCCCCATCACAAAAACGAACAAGCAATGAATGGAGCGTGAGGAGCATCTGCATCAACTGACTGCACTACACACAGCAAGGGTGAAACACAGTTCGAGTGACAGCTTCAAGGAGAAGCAACCTAGATGTGTTAAAGGATCTTCTGTATGACATTACGTTATACGATATTGTACTTCAATCACCATCACCTCTCTCCTCAATCCTCCTTCCCTCAGTGTCTCACTCAAGAAGCCTGAAGTGCTCAATAAGCGACACGATAGCGCTGCCTTTTTCCAAGTTTCTGGAGCTTGTGATCTTTGAGAAATCCTCAACTGCTACGTGTGAAGAGTCTCTGCTGGCCTCTGCATGTACAGGAGAGGTGACCGCGATGAGGTCCAAGCGCAGGGACGCGGCAGCTGCTCAGCCACTCGGGGAGGAGCGCGGGGGTCTCCGGAGGGGACGCGTGGCTCCCAGCGGCAGCTGCAAGGCTGCAGGCCCGGTCAATAGCTCTGCAGGGCAGGGCAGGGGGCTGGCTGCAGGGCTGCGCTGGCTGCAGGGCAGCTCCAACGGAAGAGGTGAAACCAGCCTGAGATGCTGCTGCCATCTGCGCAGAGCGCAGTGTCAGGACGCAGTTTTCTCTCTCTAGCTGTCTGCTGTGCTTTCCTGCACATCGCGCTCCCCGAGGTGCCGTGTTTCCAGATGTCTGCTCAGCTGCAGCTTCCCGTGCTGCCCCGCAGCCCCCGGCCCAAACTGGGAGCCCTGGAGGGCGAAGTGACCGTCCCAGCTCCAGCCCATCTCCAGGAGCACACACACCCATGTGCTCGCTGACGAGTCAGGATGCTCCCATTGCCTCCCCTCTGCAGCCCAGCTCAGCAGCGGCTCCCTTTAGAAAGCTGCAACGAACCTCATCCAGGCTTCCCATGGGCCATGACCAGCTGCTCAGCTGCACTTCAAGTGCTGGTCTCCAAAATGCTTTTCTAATGCACTGAGATACAAATCACAAAGTCCTGGAAAGCTATTTCTGCATTTAGTAACATCATCTCGCCAGCTTTGGGGAAATCACGCTGAAGTAATACATTAATACCCACAGGTGAATGAGGAATAAGCCTTCACTTGAGTCTTGATGGAGCAACGGGTAATAAAAAGCTTTTGAAACAAATCCAAATGCCCTGAAAATGCTCAGATCCCAGTGTGCACTTAACCACATGCCTGAACGTCAGCGTATTTTTAAAGGGTTTTCCTGAACTCGAGTGTTCCTGTAAGTATCTCTGAGATACTCCAGTCCGTACTGAAACCCATCTGGCACAGGGAAGTCACAGCGCACATCTCTGCACACCAGTCTGTTCAGACACCCCAGGTAACTCTGTAACGAGGACACCAGATCACCAAGGGGAGGACACCCTCCTCAGCTTCCTCCCATGAACAGGCAGGGGGACACTGAGACACAAAGCGGAAGACTGTGGTTTAAGAGGCCTCAGCTCTCAAGAGGTCTGTGCTAGGAGACTGTCAAGCCCAATCACCAAAACCAAACTTTGGGGCCATGTTGGGACCCACGAGTCACATTTGACTTGGTAACTCACACCAGAGATTAAAGATTTCCCATACGGGGTCTGGCCCTTCCGCTTCAGGCGAGCGAGGTCGATGCTGTGCGAGGAACAGAAGCCAACACCGACACCGGGCAACGCACAGAGGTGCACACAAACCCGATCACAACCCAGATGAGGAGACACATGTGTATAAAAGACAGTTCAGGACGCAAACACTGTAAATGATCGTACACCAGCACCTGCGTGGGGCTGCTCACAAAGGGAAGGAAGAGAATTGAGGGACTGAAGCCATTTTCTCTACAACAACAAGGTAGAGACTGATTTTAAAACTTGCACTTTGTAATTTCCAAGTGTGAAGGTTGCTGGGTTCTGCCTCCTCACATCTCAAACACCTGCCAGGGTTTTTGAAGCGGGTCACGTTGTGCATCCTCCGCACCAGCCGCACACAACCTGCGACGGCTGCAAAACCTGCTCCGAGCTGACCGAGCTCCACCTTCCTGCACACCCTGCAATCATTTCCCCACTCCTCTAAACCACATGCTGCTCCAGATGCACACCATGCCTTTCCAGCCACGAGATTACAAGGGCAGATCCACTTTGGTAACTCTTGGAAAGTGAAGCCCTTAAACCTCCTGCAGCACCTCAGAGCAGGAAAGGCACCACACGCATCAGACACAAAACACTGCCCGGTGCACACTGCGGGGAGGTCAACTTGAACTGCTCTGCACTGCATTGAATGTTTCACTTGGTGCAGACTCACACAGCGCATTCCCATGGTTATCCACCGTTAACACAACCTGACAGGTTAGACCAGATACGTTACATGACATGACCTTGATAAGGGGGACAGAAGCGAGGATGCTGCTCATGGACACAGCGCAGGGGCTGGGCTTTTCTCCTGTTGCCTCAGCACAAGGGGGTCCCAGGCTGCAGAGCCCACGGGTGCTGTTCCTGTCAGTGCAGCGCAAAGATCAACTCGTACACAGGTTTTTCACCAGTGCTGGACCAGCATTTCCCCACTACAACAGCTCCATCAAAACGGCCGTCACGCAGCACGCTTTAGCAACACCAACGTGTGCAGGAGAGAAGCAGCAGTAACCGCAGTACGTGTCGGTGGCAATTAAACCAGTCATCAAGGGCAAAGTCTGCAAGGTGAGACAATCACACAGGCAGGACTGTGAGGGATTTGCTTGGTGACTGATGCTCAGTTACATGGTTTGCTGCAGCCCTGGCAAATATTTAATAAATTCAGTAAGTACTGTGGCAGTAAATACCACAACTGCACCAAACCAACAGGAATCCACCACAGCAAGGTGCAGAGGCACCACCTTTCTGAAATAAAGTGCTACCAAAGCAAGTTAGCATCAGACAGCATGTGAAAACCTTGAAATGCTGCTTTGCAGGAGGTTTTACCACCGTTACCACGTCACATCGCATCTGCCATCTCACCCTATTTTCTGAACACAGCAATAAGAACGGGGCAGCTTCCACAGGCCGAATCCCGTGCTCCTTGCTATGACAAGTGCATGCACACGCATGCCATTTTCTCAGACCAGCAGGGCTGTTTTCAAGGGATATTAAACAGATGTGCAGACAGGAATTTGCAAAACCGATGGCACGCAGCTGACTCCCGCTGCAGAAGTAGATATGTGAGCTATTTAAAAACAAAAGGGTTCAAGAGTTTCGGTTCTTAAATGTATGTTTAGATTCAGGAAGAGATCACGGGCAAAATCTGGCTTCACCAGTACAAGTGCCAATTATTCAACCAAAATTTAGCACCATTATGTTCCCTGTAACCACGCACCCAGTGCTGAGAGCAAACACCAAGCACCAGGAAATGCAGCAATGCCCGTGAAGTACACGCTAACACCATACACCATTTTGCCCAACCATCAGCAGGTGTCTTACCAGTCACAGTTAAACCCTTTTCATGCACCAAGAAAGGTTTGCGAGGCCTTTCGCTAACCGGTGGCAAGCAAAATAGTCTTTTTCTGTTACCTGCGATACCAAACTTCCCTTATAAGCTACAAATTGAGTGACTTGCTACCACAGTGGTTCCCTTGACTTTCTCCATAAATTAAGTCCGTAGCTGGCTGCACCGGAGCATCTCTAAATAAATCTCTGCAGCAGATGCATGCCCCAGAATTTCTCCCTGTTGTTCCAGTTCCTGTTAAGCCACATGACCGCACTCCTCACATCTCCAGGAAACACCTCCAATGTTCCAGCTCGGTTGAGAGGTGCAAGATGACAGCAACACAAAGCCAGAAATGTTAGCTTCAAGTTTCTTCGGCAAACCTTGGAGCTGGCGGGAGAAGACAGCCCCAAACTGCGATGGGGTGA
>NW_010204515.1:541-806 GCF_000695765.1 Mesitornis unicolor | reverse complement strand
CACACCTGGGGGGTGGGACCCATGGAATTGGGCTGGGACCCACATATTGGGGGTCTGGGGCCCACATATTGGGGGCTGGACGCATAGAATGGGGGCTGGGACCCATAGATTAGGGCTGGGACCCACACTTTGGGGGGCTGGACCCATATTTGGGGTACAGACCCAGACCTGTGGGGCTGGGACCCATAGAATGAGGGATGAGACCCACACTTGGGGGGCTGGGAATCTTAGAATGGGGACTGGACCCACATATTGGGGGCCGGGG
>NW_010204515.1:0-279 GCF_000695765.1 Mesitornis unicolor | reverse complement strand
CCCAGACCTGGGGTGCTGGGACCCATAGAATTGGGCTGGGACCCACACTTGGGGGGCCCTCAGAGTTCAGGACCCACATGTGGGGGGCTGGGACCCATAGCAAGGGGGACCTGCGAGCTTGGGACCCACACCTGCGAGCTTGGGACCCACACGTGGGGGGCTGGGAATCATAGAATGGGGTCTGTGACCCACACTTGGGGTCTGTGACCCACACTTGGGGGTCAGACCCACACCTGGGGGGCTGGACCCACGGCCCCCCCTGACCCCAGCCGTGCCCCC
>NW_010204514.1:0-594 GCF_000695765.1 Mesitornis unicolor | reverse complement strand
GGGTGATGTAGGTGGGTTTTGGGTGGGTGTAGGTTATTTTTAGGTGGGTGTAGGTAGGTTCTGGGGTGATGAAGGTTGTTTTTAGGTGGGTGAAGGTGGGTTTTGGGGTGGGTATAGGTGAGTTTTGGGGTGGTGCAGGTGGATTTGGGGGGGTGCAGGGGTGACATAGGTGGGTTTTGGTGGGTGTAGGTAGGCTTGGGGGTGATGTAGATGGTTTTTGGGGTGAAGGGTGTTTTTGGGTGGGTGTAGGTGGTTTTTGGGGTGATGAAGGTGGTGTTTGGTGGGTGTAGGTGGTTTTTGGGGTGATGAAGGTTGTTTTTGGGTGGGTGTAGGTGGTTTTTGGGGTGGTATAGGTGGGTTTTGGGGTGATGTAGGTGGGTTCTGGGGGGTGTAGGTGGGTTCTGGGGTGATGAAGGTTGTTTTTGGGTGAGTGTAGGTGGTTTTTGGGATGATACAGGTTATTTTTAGGTGGGTGTAGATGGGTTTTGGGGTGATGTAGGTAGGTTCTGGGGGTGTAGGTGGTTTTTGGGGTGGTATAGGTGGGTTTTGGGGTGATGTAGGTGGGTTCTGGGGGGGTGTGGGTGGGTTTTGGGG
>NW_010204513.1:0-241 GCF_000695765.1 Mesitornis unicolor | reverse complement strand
CCTCAAACTCCTCTCCAAACCCCTCTCCCAGTCCCCCCCAATCCCCTGCTCAGATTTTGGGGTGGTTTTGGGCCATTTTGGGCTGTTTAGGTGTACATGTACCAGCTGTTCCGCAGCCTGGCCTACATCCACACGCAGGGCCCAAACCCCCCAGATCACCCCAAAACCCCCCAAACTCTCCCCAAAACCCCTCAAACTCTTCCCCAAACCCCTCTCCCAGTTCCCCCCCAATCCTCTGCTC
>NW_010204512.1:34569-77394 GCF_000695765.1 Mesitornis unicolor | reverse complement strand
TAAAAATATATATAATATATATTAAATAAATAAAAATATATATTAAAATACAAATTTAGATATAAATAAAATGCATAAAATATATAATGTTTTTACTCCTGCTGGTGCAGAGGCCAGCTGGAGAAGGGCATCAAGTGTTCGTTTGGTGTTAATATCTAGGAAGGTTCTGATATTTGAAGGAACCAGCAGAAGCTTCTGCTGGATTGTAGATAGGACAGCAACATTTGAGAATTGTGGCTGAACAGCTGAGGTGAAGGTGGCCCTTCAGGAAATCACAAAACCGTTCACCCTACCACATTTGGGACTAGGTGACTATATTGAGAAAGCTTCTGCAGTGTGGCAAATGCAGCCACACTCATTAATGTTGAAAAAGAGTTTCTAAATTTACATTGAGTGGGCTTGTGTCAGATTTCACTTGCTTTGCTGATCCATAACATTTTGAAGCTGATTTTCCTCTCGCAGTTTAAGTACTTTTTTCAGCCGCTGTCAGTGATGGCTTTTGATGTTTGATTCTGAACTTATTTAAGTCATTCTCATTGCTGGTGGCCTTAATCTTTATTAATTTCAAACTTGGCACTGGTGTTGGTGTTTCACCATCAATGGCTTAAGCTTTTAGATATGAAGAGTAACCAATGCACTAGAAATGTAAACACACACAGATTTTTTTTCTCTCTCTCCAGAGACTGACTTTTTGGGTTTGATAGCAGCTAACATTAGCATTTAGTGTCATTTCTCCTTCCTCCACCCTCAGGATGGAGAATGAGTTTCCTTCCTGATAGGGAGGTGCAGCATATGTGCAGCTCATCAGTTATCTTGAATTTCATAAACTGTTGGACAACTGCTCAAGTGATGAATCTCAATTAGCCAGTAGCAAAAATAGTGCGTGAACTTAAGAGAAACTGTTGTAATTAGACACAGCAATGTCGCTGAACTCCCTTCAACAAATGGGACTTAAAGGTGTCTTGAAAGAGCAGCTTTTCCTCCAGGATTAGGGGAATAGTGGTAAACGTTACTTTTGCTTTAATAATCATAGGGTTATTTTTTTAAAGGTTCTGGAGCCAGCATTAACTATGGGTGTAATTAATGTATTCACATATGCTTTTAGTCATTTTGTCACATTCATTAGTTTCGTAAGAAGCCTCATGAATCCAGAGAGTCAGAAATAGGATAAATTTGCATTTGATGTTGTTCTGCGGCTGTTTTATGTGAACTTGGGCAGGCACTTGCGACTATCTGATTTCAAAGGCTTGCACTTTTCCTGATACTCTGTAGAGATCGGTCAGTTTGTTTTAGCACTTCTCCAACTTTCTATATTGCTTGACTTTTAATTTCTACCAGGGCCTGACCTGCCTCCAAGTGGGATTCCTCTCCTTGACCTAAATCAGCGTGTCTGTAAAACTGAATGCTTTCCAATTGCTGTTAATAGTTGGACAGATCTTCCTCATTTTAAAGGAAGCCACTGTGTGTGTTCATGGCGGAGAAAAGTGGTCTCGTCTTACCAAGAGTGAATTACCTTATCGTTATCCTACGCTCTCTTGTGTAACTCCAGTACCCCATGGCATCTGATGAAGCCACATCAGTTTGTGCGCAGTTCCCTAGCAGCCCTGGCATTACTCAGAAACTCTGCAACGCTCTCTGTTGCAATGCCCACACCTTTCCTATTTTTAGGGTACCGGTATGCTGCAGTTATTCTTGCTGGGGGTAGGTGGAGAGGCCATATTCACTCTAGAGATTTGGTGCTGCTTAGGGCTGTTCTGTAAACGTACTCAATCACATTACCTTCTGCAGAAAGCAAAACTTGCTTTTAGGGTATATGAAGCAGAAAAACTGTTCTGCTATGTTGGACCTGTTACTGAGCAAGGTTTTCTAAATCACTGTATTGTCCCACATTTTGCAGGTAACTTCTCCCTGTTACGGTGTTTACATCCTTCACATGGCTGTATTGGTTTTCTCAATCCCCCTGCCCCTTCGGTGAAGCAGTACATCCGTAATCCTTCACATGTTGCTACTCCGTCCAGACACTGTTGTGCTCTTTGAACTCCTGTGTCTGTGATCACTCTGGAAATGCAAGACCTGGAACCAGACACGCTGTTTTACTGGAGCCGCCTTCCAGCTTCACGCAGAAGGGACCAGGTCTGCGATCCCTTCCTGCTCAGTGTCACTGCCTTTGGTTTATGGGCAACAACACTGGATTCATCTTTGAGCCATATCACATTGGGATTTCACATTTAATTTGCTGCACACTAAAAACTTTTGCTTTTTTTTCTACCCTCCAACTACCATTGAGCTTTACGTTAACAGCAGTGTTGTCATGAACATGCCGAATGTAATCATAACACATTTTTACTGTGAAAGAAATAATGCTTCTTGTCCTACTTCAGCATGGCTGCAGCGAGTCAGATACCCTACGGTTTCAGGGCTGGCTTTATGAGATACATTTCCAGATGTTAGTGTTCTCATTATCATCTGATTATTCAAACTATGCATTTAGGTTTCTGTGAATGTCACGTTACACTCCCGGTAATAGCACCATCCAGCTTTTGCCTGTTTAATCAAGATGTCTGACAGCAGCCCGACTTGATGATTTTCAGTTCCTCCGATACACGCATTGACTTCTGGATTCACTTTTCGGTATCTTGGTGGCAAGTGGTATGCAGAACTGTGCTGGAGCCGTGCCAGTGTTTTTCTAACCCCCGCATGACATCCACAGAACATCGTATTGTGCAGCAATTGCTTTTAAACCATTGTTAACTTCTTGGTGGGTTAGCTGCTTTTTACGGTTTTTATACAACAATTTGCTGCTTTGCAAGAAGCACGTTAACATCTTACTTTTAATTTATCATTCCTTATGTATATCTCATCTCTTTTTCCACCTATAAATATTTACAGCTTTCCAGACTTCAGTGAGCCAGGCTTTCCCTGAAAAACGCTCAATAAAAAAAGGTGGTCAATGATTTTGGTCTGCAGCTCTTCCACATGAGTCCAACTTTGCAATGCAGATGGTTAAAGAGATGCCTGCCCTGGTGCTAAACAGAAAAAGGTGCCTGCGTGACACAGTGTGGTCTGGAAGCTGAATAACTGCGTTAACACCCAGATGAGCCTGAATTAAGAAGTCATGGCTCTCAGCAAATGAGCTCTGGCACTGCATGGAGCTCATTTATAAGTTATACTGTTCCCAGTGCCAGAGTGGGCATTGAGGTTTCTTTAGCTGTTACTGAAGATAAACTTGACACTTAAGTAGTATTATTTACTACATAATTCTATAAACAGCAACCAAAAGTAAGAACAAAAACCAAATTTAAGTAGCTCGGAGCCAATCTTAGCTATTTTCACCAAGAATTTCAGTGAAGAAAACAAACTGTAGGAATATATTCTGGTTATCTGTAATAGTATCCTGGAAATGCTCCAGATGGTCAGAATTAGTTTTTAATAATTTCAGTCATTTCTAGCACACCTTCTCCCTACTGGTGTATCAAGTTGTGAAGATCCTAGGTACTTAGAAATATTTTTTGATGTATTTTGCCATTTCTAGCTTGCTGGGTAAGCAGCTCTGTTTTCTAGAGACAAAACAGATGCTTTGAAGATTCAAAACTGATTTTAAGACTTTCAAACTTAGTTTACTACTACTACATGGTAGTTCTCAGATGTTGTAGATATTTCCGTGGTATTTTCAACTCATTCAGAAATAGGAAGTTTTAGAAACATCAACAATTGCATGATTTTCCAGCCAAATTAGTAAGTGCTTATGATGCAACTCATTCAACTGAGCTTTTAAAAGCAGCTGGACTAGCACTACTGTCCCTGAACCAAACCTCTTACGGTTTAGCTATTAATGTTATTCTGGGTAAAGTCCTTTCTGAAGGAAATGGTTTTGGAGCAGCTTTCTTACCCTTTGCTTAGCGCTAATGTATGGCTTAAGTGAGAAAGCAAGGGAAGTTCATGTCCATGCTAAATTTTTCTTCATCGGAGTCAGTAGCAATTCTGTCTTTGTAAATCTGCTCATTGTCCTATTTAGTTTATGGCAGAGGAAAGAGGTTTCTTCTTGTAATCTCCATAACCATAAATGGTCACTAAATTTAACAAAAAGGGAGAAATGGATTAGGAAACTCTAATCCTGCTTTACGTCTCCAAATCAAATAATTCGTCTTTCTAAGTCTTCGAATTAATTTTATGGAAGGTCACAAGTACACATCTCAAAGCATATTTCAGTAAAAGCTGCAGAGCGCTTTACTTTGAAACCTTCTGTCTCTTTGCGCTTCTACCATTTTTTTCAGTGTGAAACAAAGCTGTCAAAATATTTACTTGGGCATTTGGTTCAAACACACTCATAGAGAAATACTGTATTTAATAGCACCATTAACATGACTTCACAAATCCTTTCATCTGGCATCTATCATTTACAAGATCAGATGAAAAATAATTTATCGACTAACCATCCCCATCTTAAAGGAATTTTTATTTTTATTTTTTTTTAAATTTCTCTGTCTTCTCCCTGTCATAGTAATGGTAATTTGCTTTTCTATAATACCTTTCCTGATAGCATATCATGACTGTATTTTGACAAAATAAATGAAAAATATTTTGACACTAATTTATTCACTCTTGTTTTGACAGCTTTTGAGAAGTTGTTATGTTACCCCATTTTTCAGATGGATAAATTAAACAGTGATGAAGCTTGTGACTCATCAAAGTCCTTCTACTATGCAAAGGTCTCCTTTTAAGCAAGTGGCACAAAGGAAACCAGACATAACTTTTTTCTCATCTGAACACAGGCTCTGTTTTCTTTGGCCCTGTACCACCATCTGGTCCTAACAGACCTGTAGGATTTTCTCAAATCCTTATTTTGAAAGAGGAGTTTGCATGGATTTTTTTCTGTAGTGGCATCTCAAGACATTCCTGAAGACCATCTGTACTAATCTCTGGCTGGGCATGCAATGTATAGATTAATATTCTAAACCTTCCGGGGAGAGGTTTCTGTCTTCCATGGTTGGAAGTTTTGGTCCTTTGCAGTATTGCTGCAAATGACCAGAGCAGCTTTATTCCACTTGATTGCTGCTGATAAAATTAGGGACAAAAATTCCCGAGTTAGCCAGCTGGAGGGTATAGACAGCACTTTTATTCTCAGTCACACATGTAAGATTTTTCTCCTGCATGTGTTCTTATATCAAATGAGATTGGTGGCTCTTAAAATCACTCATTCTCATCTGCCTGAGGAGGCTTCCCATGCATTCTTGGTGAATTCATTTTTTTCAAAGTTTAGTTAGCTTGTATTTAAAACTTTTCGGTAGGGTTTTTAAGATTCCTCATAAATTTTCACGTATATGTTGTCACAGCTATAAATGCATTAGCAGGAATTAACTGATGTGCTGTAAAGTGCTTTCTCAGATGAGGTAAACTAGATTACATGTGTTAAGTCCATAAATAATGGGGTAAAAATAGTTAAGGTTTCCTTGCCTGATTCTTTTTCCTGTAAAATAACGTCTTTATTTCCAAACCTAGTTTAGAAAATTTAATGCATCCTTTCTTAATGACTCTCATTTCCAGTAAAATAAAATCTAGTATAAATGAATTTTCTGAAGTTTATTAAATGTAGTCATTAGATATTTCTCGTTGAGATTCAGCTTTCATCTGTCCCTAGTATTACCCAAAAGAGGTTGCATCTAATTAAATAATTAAGCATCTTAATGTATTATTTCATCTGAAATTACTTTTAGAAACCTTGTAAGACATGCCAGGGAAATTCAGAAGCAGAAGTCTGTAATAACAGGCCAGTCTGCTTCAGGTCCATATCCCGACAGTAACGAGACACCTTTCATTGCTCACACTTTGCACAATCACTTTGACCTTTCCCATTTGCCTTGAGGAAAACTTGTGGACTATTCAGGTCAAATAAACACAGAATAATTAAAATTACTCTTTTCACACAAAACTGTTACAACAAACTACCTCTTAATATTTTTGAACTTAAAGCAGATTGCAGGGTTTGTTTGCATTATTTGACTAAAATCCCGTTTGCAGTGAGGGTTTGTCCAGGGAGTACGAGGCGCAGCTCTTTCCTCCCCACCTCTCAAGTCTGCTCTCCCCTGGCTCTGAGCCCAGGCGTCTCATCCTTCATCTGCATCCATCTTCTGCATTTGAGAAGAGGCGTTTTCTACTCGCCCATCTTCTTCCGCTCAGGCTATGTTCTTGACATGGCAGAAATGCAAAAGGAAGGTTTTATGTTTTCTTTGTGTCATAAAATTTAGATCTAGGAGAATTAACGCTGCTGCTCACTTCCTGAAGCACATTTAAACTATTCATCCAATGGCCACATACTCAAAATAGTGGAGAGTACTTTTGTAGCTCTAAGGAATCATTTAGTCTAGTCAGCCAAAGCCAAAATTAAACTTTAAAATGCAGTTGGCAATGATTATTAATCAATTAGCTCCAGGGAGCTGTCAAGGCTTCCTAGCCAGAGTTAGAATAACAAGCAATATTTTTTAAATAATAAAACTGGATCCTTGATAAAACTTGTCTCCTGCTTCACACATTTATTAATATGATGATACCCAAAGAGGTATCAGTAATTACTTTCTTACGAATTAAATTGAATTGGAATGAAAGCCATCTGCAGGAAACAGTAATTGACAGATCAGTTTCTTTAAGCGTAGATTACTTCAGATCTTAGTAATGCAATGCACATCACAGGGTATTAGAAGAGGAGAATCTGATACTGTCCTGAATACCGTAGTGCACTGGCAGGTTTTATTATGCAGTGAGAGATGCCTGAATATATCAGCTAAATCCAGAAAATGCAAGTGGGCTGTCAACTGCTGCACACCTTCAGGCTGATCTTGATATATTCTTTGGCTTGTCCCCTTTTAAAACTCTTCTGCAAAAAGAGGAGTAAATCATTCTGTAAGGTGCTGGGTACCACTTCACATATTCATGAGATTCAAATGGCCAGAGGTCTGCAATGCTCTCTCTCCTTCTGCCTCTGCCATACTTCTTAATGAATGCAGCTGTGGGTTGTCCAGATTGGATGTAAAAATGACAAAGATGGTTGAAAGGTCATTTTTTTCTGAAAGCTGCTATGTAAGTTCTTGCTGTTGCTCCAGAATAACCCCACATGTGGTATCCTCTCAGGTGCACTGTAAAAGCCATCTGTGTGATGGGTTGTTTGAAGAGGGCTGCGTTAGGTGTTACAGTTGTGATTTTGTGGCACTGAACAGCAGGATTGAACCTTCTAGATCTAGCTCGAAAGGATTTGCATTGCTTATCCTGGTGAGCAGTAACATCCAGTGATTATTTGCTCTAGCTGAGACCCACCCCAGAACCCAGTCTTCTCCCAACAACATGGAATTACAGAGTCACAAGCAGTGATTTCAGCCTGATTTCAACTACAAACTCTTCAAACCCCTACTTTAAAATGCTGCAATTAGATTAATATTGGTTTTTTTACATTTTTACTTAATTGCTTAATCTGTTGTATTATTCTTTTCTTCTTTGAGATGCTAGCAGGGGAGAACCTCTACAAGTTTCAAAAGCTGATTTAAAATCAAAAAAGCAATGAAAATGAGCTACTTGTAGCAACTAAGCTTGAGTCCGTGCCTTGGCAGGAGTATTCTGTACCACAGTTGGACTTTATGCGATATAATGGTAAGGCAGAAGAGAAGTGACCATAGTTGTTTTTTTCTGGGTCTGTTAGCATATCCTTCATCTGATCATCAGGAAGCATTTATATAAATGGATTGTTGCCAATTTTTGAAAATTGTTTTACTTGCAGCTGGCTTCTTCCATGATTTTCATACAGACTATAGGGCCCTCTTTATCTCCTCGTACCCCCCAGGATGTTCTTCATGGGAGGGAGCCGTAACAGTTGTTTTCATTTTCCCTTTCTCTTATTTCTGGTCTGGGCATCAGTGTGACGAAAATTAAGTGCAAGAGAAGATGGACATCTGGAGAGGAGATGGGACTTCAGCACAGCACTGGGATAGCACATGGTTATGTATTCCTTGCAGGAGCAGAACAGATTGGCTGTGAAGGGCTCAAATTCTAATTTTTATTCTTCTTCCGTGATAATTCAACTCCTGCTTTGTCTTCTTTTTATGAATTTGTTTAAAATAAAAAGCACATTTAGCTTAATAATATAGTAATATTAGCTGTGGGCTTTCAAGCCTACTGCTGACCTTTTTGTTATTACTGAAAACAACAGAAAGTTCTCAGTGTATTATTATTACTGCTATATATCCATATTCAGATCAAAATGCAATTTTGCTGCAGGCAGGCTAATACAGATACCAGCAACTAAATAACTGTATTAGAAAAAGAATTTAAGAAAATAATTGTAAAGGTTTTTTTCCCCAGTGGTATGCTGGTGGCATTTGCAGGTGGGTTGGTGTCTAGAAAAATTTGACAAGTTGAATCACAGAGTAAGATGCCCTACATGTACTGTACCATATATAAGAGAAATGGGCTCTACTGATGACCTGCTCTATGATTTTGAGGCATTGTTACCATTTTCTGGGTCATCTTTCCTTTCCACTTATCATCTGCCTCATCTGTTTGTACTTGAAGCTCTTCAAGGGAATGCCTGGTGTTGCATTTGAGTGGTGCTTATAGTGGGGGAGGAAGGGGATTTCTAGCTTGGCCGGAGCTGCAGGATGCAAACATACTATAAAACGTCACAAATAATGGCAAGTGATAAAAGTACATATAATAAAAGATATGCTGTGATAAACATTTCATGTAGATTTAATCAAAGCTTTGCTTTATGGCACAAAGGCTTTTTCCTTTTGGTTTACAAATACTTTCTAAGAAAATCGTGTGACCTATGTAGTTTGCTATACTGTCCTTATACTGGACATCAGGACAAAAATGGGACACTAAAAAGCACATTTATTTCTTGTTGCATGTGTGATTCCTAAATTAAAAAAAAAAAAAAGAAAAGGAAAAAAAAGGTTCCCCCCGCACATTTTCACAAGCCTTTAGCCATTATACTGTGCCTAAACCAGATGGAAGCATATATTCTGAATTGTTTTCAAACCACAGATTGTGAAATGGTGCCAGGATTTTCTACCAAAATTGTGGCACAGATTCTAAAATCTGTTGACAATTTTAGAAAGTTTTCTTCTGGCAAAAGAGCTCCAGTAGTGTCTCTTCTCTTCCAGGAAAATAAGGAAAACCTTTATCTGAGTCATAATTTAATTAGTTTCTAAACTGGATTTGAGAATATCAGTATAAATATGTTAACTTTCTCCAGGAATTGGAGTTGGGAGATAAATACTCTCATCCATAATGCGAGAAAAACACAATTCAAAATACAGTCTATGACTCTCTTACGTCTCTATTTTGAATCCTGCCACATATTAGTGTGTCTAAGATTTCAACTACAGCCATTCTGGTCAAATCTTTGAAAATCTATTTAGGATTTAAATTTTGGACATTTTTTCCAAATGAGGAAAATCAGCATCACGTGCTTGTAATGGGATTTTCTCTTATCTTGCACTGAGCACTGAAGCGCACTGCAAGGCGGCTGTCTGATCATGCAGGGTTGACAAAGTCTCTTTTTAAAAGTAAATTCATTTTAAGTGCCCCTGAGAGAAACAGAAGACATTCTGAATACCCCCCATAAAAATAAACACTTTTACAGTTCCCTTTAAATAATTGTATATATTATGACTGGACAAAAAATTATTATTGCTACTTCACCATGTGCACTGTAGGGCATATATAAAACTTCCATCCACATCCATATATTTTTTATGTATCCATATAAAACCTCCATCCATAAAATGGCTCTTCTCCCACAAGAAGGAGTTTATGCCAAATTTCTGCTCTCTGAATGCTGCTTCCAGCGGTTGCAGGGAGCCTCTTTGAGGTGCCAGGTTCCTTTGCTCACCTGCTGGCCATATGTAGCGTTATGACCTGATAACAGTATGCGCAGTTTCCAAATTTGGACCTTATAAGGGCAGTGAACTTGCCTTAAACATAAATGTGCGGTATTTTAAAGTCACTGCTATTGTATGTATTGCATTGTGAAATATTACAGCAGATCACTTGAGTGCCAAGTTTTTCAGTGAGGCTTTAAATATCTTTAAGGGAATATTTTAGAGTATGGTTGTTCTTTATTGAGGACGCACCTGTTACCCACATTTTATGGACAGGGCAGTGGACGCAGAAATGATGCCTTTTGCACTGTTTGCAGAACTCTTGGGGAATAAAGTGCTTAACATGATTCCCGAAAGCCTTAATCATGTGCCGTAACTTCTGTTCAGCCTTACTTGTAGAGCACATGGAAGAACATAGGTAATCCTTAAAGACAGGTTTCAGGGTGATGAATAACTGCGTGTATCAAAACAGAAATGTACCCAGATAAATGGGGTGGGAAGAAGATGTCATTTTTTGTGTAGTGTTGCAGTACACTGCTTTTAACATTCTCAGTAGATCTTTTCAATGTAGCTTTGAATGTGGTGTAAATGATCAGATCTGTTGTTCTGTCCCTCCTTTGAGATCCAGTGAAGCTTGAGAGAGTAAAACATAAGAGTCCTCATGGGTGAATCTCAGGAGAGCAAGAGGAGGCTCAGTGCTGACTTGATCCTCCAGGCTGGGGAAGCCTTTCAAATGAATTCCCCCATGTTAAGCCTGGGATGGAGAAATCACAGAATCACAGAATCTTAGGAGTTGGAAGGGACCTCGAAAGATCATCCAGTCCTACCCCCCTGCCAGAGCAGGATCACCTAGACCAGGTCACACAGGAACGTGTCCAGGTGGGTTTTGAATGTCTCCAGAGAAGGAGACTCCACAACCTCTCTGGGCAGCCTGGTCCAGTGCTCTGTCACCCTTACAGTAAAAAAGTTTTTCTTCATATTCAGATTGAACCTCCTATGTTCCAGCTTGCATCCATTGCCCCTTGTCCTGTCATTGGCTGTCACTGAGAAGAGCCTGGCTCCTTCCTCCTGACACTCGCCCTTTACAAATTTATAAACATGAATGAGGTCACCCCTCAGTCTCCTCTTCTCCAAGCTAAAGAGACCCAGCTCCCTCAGCTGCTCCTCATAAGGAAGATGCTCCACTCCCTCCATCATCTTTGTGGCTCTGTGCTGGACTCTTTCAAGCAATTCCCTGTCCTTCTTGAACTGAGGGGCCCAGAGATGTAAATCTAGAAATCTAAATTTGATGGCACTCTGCTTTACTGTGGATAGATATCTCTGGATGGTGTATCAGAGGTGGGCTGGACAGTCAGTGGCCCCAGATTGGATGCAGATGTCTTTGCCTTTGGCATACAGAAGTGCTCTCTTGTCTTTGGAAGGTTATCAGCAGTCACATGTCTGTCTTTCTGGTTTCTTGAGACTTGTCTCCTACCCAATAGTCTTTCTAGTTGAATGAGTAAAATGGTTGGTTCTCAGCATAGTGCTTTTCTACACATAGGATATCGTTTAATAATTGTGACAGCTTCGTGGTGTTTTGTCCTGTCCAGTACTCTAAGCAGATGCATTGCGTTGTCTTCCTGACTCCAATTTGCAACAATAACATTTTTCTCTAACTGTGTTTCTGGAACCAATTTGACTGCTTCCCCTTCCCCCTCTCTTTCTGCTAGGACACCCCAGCGAGTGCTCTGCCCTGCACGCTACCAGTTGTCTTCTGTTTCCTACTTAAACTGCCCGTACTCAGAAAATGTTCTATTTTCTGTCACAGTGTTGAGAATGTGGTTAAGCATTTTAAAGGCAAATCACATCTGTGCTGAGCAGCTGGAAGGTACAACTCAGCCATGTTTAGGGAATAGATTTGTGTGAGATTACTTTAATGTAGAAACTAAGAGTCATTTATGAGATAGACCAGTGAGCATCTTGGGCAGCTTTTCTACATGAGAGACTCATGCTAAAAACCAAAATCCCAAATGTAAAATTCTCTAAGCCGATTGATTCCTTTGATTAATTTCCTCTGTATCTTCAATTTCAAAGCCATTTAGGAAGCTCATTTGCACAAACATAAAAGTTCTCTTTAACTAAAGTCAACCAACATATTTTTCAATGAGCTAGAGCTTGTAAGAAAGATTCAAACATTAAGTGTGTAAATAAGGCAATTAGTGTTTGTACAATATATTGAAAATTAGCCCTAGGCATACTGGAAAGATGCATGTTTTATACGTGTATATTTTTCATGCAGTTCCACAGTTTATATTAGATCTGGACATGGATACTCCTAAAGGCTACCAAATTAATTTGAACTGTGAAAGGGTTTGTGATTGTATGTAGCAAGGTTTTTTTTAAACTATAATGTAGTTGGTCTTATTCTGTCTACTTAATTGCTCAGAGGAAAAGCTTTTTCTACTGCTGTAGCATGTCAAGGAAGTTTATCTGTGTATAAACAGCAAAATGAGATTGTTTTCTTTGTTCTGTTTTGTTACAAAGCTTTAACTTTTGTGGTTTAAAAGTTGAGCATTTCTAAAAATGCACCACTTATGTCATTCTGATACAAAGAGATACCCTTCTCACCTTGTCATGGACTGATACTTCCCATAGGTTTTAAAGCTGTTGTAGGAGTCGGAAAAAAGCCATCATAGGAATCAGTGGAAAAGTTTCATTTTAATAACTGTTAAGGGGGTCCAATTACAGGGAGCAACTGCTATGTTAACTGTCTTAAAGATTGCACATCCGTTATTGTGAGTGTTTTGTCCAGACTTTGATAGAAATTAAGGAATTAATTCCTTAATTTAGGGAAAATACTACTTTTTTTTTAACCATACTCATTTAGCATTTGATTCTAATAGGACAGAGTGCAAACCAAAGGAAAGAGTTTGTGAGGCTCCAGTGCTATAATGGGCACAAAGGAACTTTCTGTGGCTGATTATGTTTAATTATTTGTTGTTTATATGAATTATTGTCGTGTATATAGAGGGAAATCTTTCAGGAAGACTGGCTGAAACTTTTGTTTGTTTCTACGAGAGAATTCACCAAAGCCAAAGTCAATGTGGGTTCTTAGATACAGGAATATATTGGCTTGTCCAAATGTGTAGAAGAGAGCATATGGTTTTGGTAAGAGGCTAATAAGAGCAATTAACCTTATAGTGCACTCATTTGTTGGTCTCAGTTGTTTATAAACTAGGTAATAAAGGTATTTTAACATCCTACAGCTTTATAGGAGATTAGTGAAATCAGGCTGTATTTTTCAGGTTAATGCCTAACAGTACTCAGGTGATAGCATGAGCAACAGAAACAAAATTAGCAGAGAATAAACCATGCAGAGTACTGTGTGGTGTGTCTAAGCAATGAGTATAGTCACAAATGTATAATACATAGTATATTTTACAGAAATAAAAACATGTATTAAAGGTTTTCATTAGAAGAGGGATTGTTTTCACAGGATGCGGTCACAGAGCTGTCATTCAGCTTGTTACTGTCACCTGGCAAAGATTATCACATAAACTGTTTCCAGGCTTATTTAACATAAAAAAGATTTGTTAACTTCTATTTTTCTTTGTGCTATGCAAATACATAGCATTTCCTAGAACGACTTCCATGTAATTGTTCAGAAGGATGAACTTCATAGAATAATGGATTTCTTTAACAACAAGCACCATTATTGTCGTCCTTTTTAAAGAAAAAAAGACTACTAGAAGTTAAGTAACTTTATGCAGAAGTTCCAGTTTCTCAGTTGGGAGCTACTGTGTTTGTCTGGCAGACAGAGAAATTGGATACAAATGAACAAGTAGCTTGCCCCACAAACTACCCCCCCCCCAAGAAAAGCCTTTTTACTTCATTTTCTGTTGGCTCCTTGCATCACAGGTGCTGTAGATCTGACAGTGGTGATCCTGTTGAGCACCTTGCTATGAGGGCAAGTGACACCAAAGTTGAATGATCTTCGTATTGCAAGTACTTTGCTGGCTAGGTTGGTGGTGATGGGAGAAGGATAATTTCCCCATAATAATATTTAAAAAAAATTTTTCTCTAACTTTTGGCAGCCAGCTTTTGAGCTCCTGCTTTTGCGCAGTATTTGTTCTGCAAACTTTTGCCTATTTATTGACAGTGTCCCGAAAGAGTCCGCTAAATCAGTTCATTTGTGGATTTAATTTTGAGTATGTAAAATATGATATAGTGCAGTTATTCCAGTTGTCCATCCTGGTTTACTGTTATTTGTCTGATTTTTACCTTATATGTTGGTTACAGACTTTTTTATTTAACGTAGCTAGTGACTATAATGAGTTGTTGCTGCTTTTTTTTTATCCCGAATTTGAAAGTCAAGACAATAATTTTTTTCTTTTTGGGTTTTCTGCAGAAGCTTCCATGAAACCCTTCTGTACAAATTTGTGGTCTATCTATTTCATAGAGTCATAGAATCATAGAATGGTTTGGGTTGGAAGAGACCTTAAAGTTGATCTGGTCCTACCCCCTGCCAGACCAGGCTGCCCAAAGCCCCATCCAACCTGGCACTGAATTGCCTGAACCGTGTATTTGCTGGTGCAGCAGTCGCAGATTACGAGGTCTCTTTTGCTTTATTAGACTTGACAATGTTTAAACAATACTAATTGTCATACCCAGCTGGCTTTTCAATTGATTTCTGTGCTCTCTGCTACTGTGTAAAACAAACTGGAACATTAAAGACACCCTGCATGCTACCCCATGGAGACTTGGTTTTCTTTAGAGAGAAATCAAATAAGTGTAAAATTTTCTGTTTTTTCTACTCATGTATTTTCTTCTGGATCTTTAAATTGTATTTCAGTGTACTGACAAATTTTGTACATAAGATGCTAATTTTCAATCACATACTTTGAAAAAGCAGTCTGCATTTTATAGTGAGATTTGCTAGTTTGCTTGTAGTTTGTTTGTAGAAATAAATATCTCTTTTTTCGTCTGAAACAGAATATACCAGCTTTAAAATAATGTTCAAGGTGTACATAAATGTGCCGTTTTAACCTAGCTAAAATTTTGCATGTTTAAAAGGTGTTTGCTAAGCAGTCAAAGAACATTTGCAGATGTTAATCATTTGTTTTACCCTGCTCACTTTCAACACTATTGAAGCAGCCTGAAGTTTTGAGCTAAATATTGAAATCAGAATTCCAGGGGAGAGTTAGACATAAAAAGCATTTTTCTATGCTGTAAATGTCAGTACTGAAGTTGCACCTTTAGACAGATCCAAGCCTTAAAACATATGCTCCTGAAAAATGTATTTTCTCGACTGTAGAGGAGTCACCTGTGATGGGCTTCAGCCGTTGCTGAAGTGATCGCTGTAGCACGAGTCTCTCCATATGATCCTTCTGCTTAATTTCATATGAATTTCAGTTTATTGTGAAATACCATCTTTCTGAAACCCAAACTTGATTCCACATCCACTCCACCTCCCCAAATCCTCAGGTAGCCCTGCCGCTGGGGTAAGCATTTGGGGTGCTCAGTTGTGGATCAAAGGAGGGCAATGACCTCCCATGGAGGCCTGAGCAAAGCTGAGGAGTGGGACTTGAGTTTTCACTTCAAGGAATTGGTGTTTTCTGAGGAAAAGTCATAACATTTTGGCCATAATGCCTTCCTATAACCTTTTCACTTTTTGCACAGGAGCTGGGTAGCCATTCCTTGTGTTCTTTTTGCCACTCATGCAAAATGTGTGCTAGTGTCTGTGTCACACAATGTCTGAAGCTCTCGTGCATACAAAGTCACTTGGAGTTATTGTAGGAAATATTTTATGAATAATGAAAGTTTTCATCACACAGTATTTAATGTAATTTAATTTAATGTTTTGTTGTTTGGTTTTTTTTACATTTCCTACAGCTGGTCTGAAAACCCAAAAGAATGGAAGTTTCAAAAGACAAGACAAACATGGCTTCTCATGCACATGTATGATAAAGAGAAGGTTTGTATGCTGCTTTTTCTCAGAGCGAATATGATATAAAGTTTTATTTGTTAGTTGTAGCTATTCTTGGTAACCAAAAGTTGCTAGTACTAGCCATGCACTTTTATAATATTTTAAACATAATTTATAAATTAATTACTTTGTTCTTAACCAAAACACTGAATAATTTTAATCTTTTTATTTTCTTGGTGATCATTCTCCTATGCATGCTACCTTTTTATACTTGATATATGTCAAGCATAAATAGAGCAGATTTATGTTTTATGTGAAACTGGGGCTTACTGAGAATTTTGAGTCATATCCTTAAGTTAAATTTCTGAATGTGGAACCCAATACTGTAAACCCTGATTCTCATATTGCTTCAGATATCTCTGGCTCCATATAAGATGCACAGCCATATTGCCACGATATTAAAATAGCTTTCTCATTAAAATAGAAGTGAAACCTGATGTTGATTTTAAAAAGCATGAAGTATAACCAGAAGCTAGGCTTGCATCATTACTGAGAGCCGTTCATTTCATAACTTGAAAAACAACATAGATTGAATTTCCAATAAGCATCTGACCATCACGATATTGAATGGAGGGTTTCAGGTCATTCATTTTGTTGTGTAATAGAGCAAACATGTAGCAACTTGCACAGTGCCTTACTTACTGATTTATTTAGTTGACATCCAGTTAGTTTTCACTGATTTTTTGTGTGCATTTAAACATTTAAGCATACCTATCTTCCTGACCCAAATTATTCAGCGGCTCTTAAGCTAATCACCTGGCATAGATTGTTACCTTTATGATTAAAAATACTTTTAGAGAACCAGATAATTAAAAGCAGAGTTTCATGGAGGTGAAGAAGTTCACACAGTGTAATACTTTAAAAAGATTAGTCGCAGGATGCAGACTTCATTGTAGATATCTAGGTGGTTTGCACTGTCTTCTGTTTTGAAGTTTCTCCTTTGAAAGTCTTTACCAACCTTTCAAAACAAATGTATGCTCTTTAAAGCTACCTGGAATTTGTTTCACAGGCAGAATGATGTTTTTACCTTTTTACCTGTTTATTTTGGATTTTGTGTTGAAATGTACTGGGAAATAATTAACTGTAAGTAGTGTTTGTTTTATGTATCACAACACAGTTTAACTCCTTGTTTCTCAACATTGAAGTGAAACTTCCTTTCCATTTTTTTTTAAATCTGATGAAAGTGTCATGATTTATTTAAAGTCGCATATTTTATACTGTTTAATACTCAGAGATGCATTGAATGTGAGCTTTAGATAATGATTAACATCTGCATCCAGATTATGTTAAGTTAGAACTGCTCAAGTGCTTATAATTAAGCATGTGACAAAGTCTTTTTCTTCATCAGAACTGTAGGGCGGGCAGACCAGCTCCTTTTGAATATTTTTTTTTAATACCCAAATCCAGCTTCCTGTCCATTACAGAATAAAATCTGTTGGATATCCAAGCATGACTAAACTACAAAAGGAGGCATGAGTTTCTTTCCGTCCTAAGCCACATCTTTGATCTCATGGTGTCACTTGGATGCTTTCTGAAAAGCCATGCAAAGGAGTGAATTGAGTTTCCTGTGCTGATGGGGCTCTTTCTGTAAGAAATGAGCTGAGGTTTTAAAGTCTTTTGCAACATGAGGTGTTTTTTTTAAGTCCCTTTAAAATCCATCTGGTGTAGTTGGCTGACAGCTTCCAGCCCAAGCTTGTATACCTATGGTGTATATAGATACAGGATGCAGTATAGAATAAACACAAAATCATTTGTTGATCTTTGTCATCTGGCACAGCATTTTTAGAAAGCAGCAACGTCAGCTGCAATCAGCTTCTGGACTGCAAGGCCCTAGAGGGGCTTCTGAAGCTTCCTCAGAAAGTCACTGAGAAAAGCAAGCTTGGTGGCACTGAGCTGAAGTTCACTCTGCAGATACCTGTATTTGCTCTGCAAAATACATGGGCATCTGCATCTAAAGTCAGAAAACTCCTGAGTGACATAGTATGATTTAAAAGCAATAGCTGTTCTTTTCTTACTACCATTTGTTAGTGTTTCCTCCCTTGTCCCAATGTCACACAGGTCCTGAACGTTCAGGAGCTGATGGTAATTGTTTCACATTGGGATGTTTCTGTATTAGTCAGCCCCAGTGCATATTGATGAGTTAGAACAAGGGCAAGGTTGGGGTGTGAGAGAGGAGAAACAAGAAGGAGGTCTGAACAGTTTAACAAAAGGATAATAATTAAATCCTGTAAGCATCACTTCCCCTTACCAGAGCCATGGTGGGAGATCTTGATATCCAATTTCAAGCCTGACCAAATGCTGATCTTAGAGAAGGATCGCATTCCTTGTAAAACCTCACCAAATGTCCCTGAAACTTCGGCTCTTGTACTACTGCACTTTAAGAATTAAAATTTGGATTTCACTAACTTTTTGCTGGTACTTTCTATGTTCCGTTGTCCAGTAATTGCTATGACTCTGTTGTATGTGTAAGTGTCCTGGTTTTACTAGTTCAGAGGAAAAAATATTACATTAGCTTTCCTACAATGGTACTGTACTGTAGGCCTTTGCTGAAATAAACCTAATAGCTGTGTTAAAGAAAAAATCAGGCTTTTTGAACACTGAAGCATGTATCCCTAGGGCCAAGTGCTAAACGCTTTCTAAGCTTCAGGCAGCCACATGTCTGTCTGCTGTTAGTATTTCTAACTTTAGAGCAGGCTTTTTATTCAAGCACTTTGCTTAAATGATATAATAATAACTGTAATTCCACACAGTGAGTTAGGACTGTGCCACAAGGTCTGAGAACAAGAGGTGTAAATTATGTAGATAATTTGGCTAAGGTTTGAAACATAGAAAAGTTACCGAGGTTTAAAAACCTGGTACTGAGCATCAGGATTAAAGGAGCACTATCATGCTGGAATTGTTTGTCTGTCAATGTTTTTGACTGTTAGTACCAGTTTACTGTAAGTAAAAAGGTTTCAAAACTATAGAGATATATATATATATAAATGTATATATAAAAATATTTTTCATTATGTTTAAATGCATTTGGTTTGTATATTATAGCAACACATCATATATAATCCATTTCAGTATTAGTCACTGTAAAATTAATTTTTTTGTATCTGTATTGTTTCTTTAATGCAAGAGTGTTTGTGTGAAGAATTAGAAGTTTTTCCATAGCGTGTAAGTTAGGAGGCTGAGTGCAGACTTTAGTTTTGATTTATTACTTTGTAATATCCCTGACTGATGAAGGCAGTGTTGGAATATTCTTCCTTCCTTTTCTTTTGGAGTGATAGAAGTTTTAGTGATCAAAGTTGTGTTGCCAAATGTCGCTGGAGAAATAAGTTGTAAATTAAATATCTGTTGAAGCTCTCTTCTCTGAAATGTTGATACTTTGCAGCATTGGAACAGCCCTTGAATATTTAGTCGCCGATCCTTTAAATACTTACGTATGTGTTTAACTTGACTCATGTCAAGTATGCCTTTTAAAGTTATATGTGTAAAGTTAAACACGGAGAAAAATATTTGCAGGATTATGTCATTTTAACATCTCCTGATTCACGGCAAAAATATTCTCTTAGTGGCTGAAACCTGTTCTGTGGATATACAACGTGAAGCCAACATATGCTTCAATGTAGATCTGTTCACCTAATACTTTTGAAAAGACATTGGTCTGAAGTATTGAATATGTAATTCAAAAGTCTTTGCTAGGTTATCACTGAGTTTATTTCATTTAATGATTATTTAAATTGTGTGTTGCACCAGAGAAGCTGAAATTTAAGCTATGACTAGTTAATTAGAAAGGGAGTGAAATGGCCATAATGCAACTGCAGATGACTAAACTGCTTTTAGTGTTAGACATGTTAGTAGAGCCTATCAGTTTTAGTCAGCATTAAAAATTATTTCCATATGTCTGAAATCAATTTGTTTTTCAAGTTAAGTTCTGTTCCTTTGTATAAGCATTCTGTCAAAGTGCTTGATGGTGGGTGTTATCTCATCTTAGCAAACAAATAATTTTGGGTAGGGGCAAGGGTATTTCCAGCAAAATTCGTTCCTCAGACATGTGCGTGCAATTCTCATGGAATTTGTTAAGGTTTGCATGCATGTTTCCAAAAGTAGGATTTGGCCAGTGGCTTTTTATCTTCCAACAACCCTCGCAGCCTTGAGCTCGCTGTCAGGGAGTGTTTGCGTTTGCTGATCAGCGTTTCCACATCTGCTCAGAATTTCCTTGCAGATGCTTTGCCCATCTGAGCACATGAGAGTCCTCTCTCCACGGCCCAGCCCTCCCAAGCTTGAACCTTGGCATCTACACACAGAGGTGGGCACTGGCAAATACAAAACCCCCTGCAGTTCTCTTAGTTATCTTTCAGGTGATGGTTTGACATGATTGTGAATGAGTATTGAGATAAAATAAATCAGTTGTTTCTTCTTCCTTGGTTTTTCTCTTTCAAGGTTCCAGACAAGTATTTCACCGTTTTACTGGATTATCTGCAAGGGCTTCAAGGCGGTGCGCGGGACATAACTGTGCAGAAAGCTGAAGCTTTTATGAAGGAATTTGATGGTTCTGATGCAGAAGACCCAAACGTGGTGGAGAAGTGCGAGCGTATACGACAAGTTCTGCAACTGCTGTCCTGAGGGTATTTTTGTGTCTTAATGGTTGTGATGGAAAGGAGGATAGGGTGTCATATACAGAGACTATAAATCAGTTGTAAAGACGTATCTTCTAATAAGAATCCTAATATTAAAATTTCAGATTTTGTACTCATAATTGTTTCCAATTGCAAATATTTATCATGTTTGGAGGTAATGAAATAAAAATATTGTATTTGTTCCATTAGATGTGCCGTTTTGATTAAAAATAATCTTACTCCCTATCTTTAGAAAAATAAACCTCTCTTTCTTGTTAGTTTTTCTCCACCTCTCCATGTAATTACTTTTAAATAAGAGGAGCTTTGCAGTTCTTAATAAGAAGAGCAAAGGAACCAAGAAAAAGCCTGGAGGGTTTTTACAATGGCAGCTTTTAAAATGAACATACAGTACAGTGCTTGCTCAGCCAGCTGTAATCTATCACTTTCAGCTTTAGAAGTATGTCATTTGGATTTGGGAGAGATCATTTGCAGTCTGTTGAACACGGGTTGTATAACACAGTTGCTTATTAGTACTTCACGCGGTGCTCTGGAGATAGCATCAGCTCTGGTAGTTTTCCTTTTATATTTTAAAGTTTTCAAATGCTTTATGGCAATTGTTTAGATCTTCAGATAATGCACAGATGGGAAGAGATCAGATCCTTTTCCCATGTGTAGTGAATTCATCTGGTTGTACCTAAACTTACCCTGCGACCAGAAGTGCTGTGCTGCAACATTTTGTATCTAGCCTGCCAATGCTGCATTTTTATCTTTCTCTTGTAATTGGTGTCCAAAAGAGTTAACTTGTGTTCATTCGCTCTGACGTTGGACATTTGTCTCCTATGAACATGCTGAAAATGAGACTTTCCAGTAAAAACCAAGGACATTAGTTACTCAGAAGTTGGATGATTGGCTTATTTAATAACACTTGTGTTCAGACAGTGTTCTTGACCTGATTCTTTAATGTTTCTGCAAACATCGCTCATACTTTATTAATAACAACTAGATGAAATGTGTGGTGTTTTAGAAGAGTGGTTGTCTTTGGGAATTATGGCTTTAATTTGGAAGGGTGAAGGAGGGAAGGATCTATGGATATGCAGGCCTAATTTTTCAATAAGAAGCATTTGAGTGGATTTGACAGCCTTCACAGTCATGGATTACTACAGATCTTTAGAATTATGAAATATTCCTAGTAACAAATAACTTATGCTCTCAGACTTCTTGAAGATTATGTTTTCAGACAAAAAAAAAGACTAGAAACCACATTCCCTGCTCTAACACAGTAACTGTGATGGTTCGTCAGCAGCTCAGGAGCTGTTCCTGTACCATGGGCCAGCAGTTGGATGGGGGCTGCAGAGGGTGCATGCAGGGTCAAAGCCTTTCTGAGGCCTAAAGCTCTATAAAGCTGGGCTTTCAGTGCAAAGGTCAGTGAGAAGAATTAGTAATAAAAAGAAGTGATACTGGCATTAAGTGAACTAGTGAAAGATCTTTGGATCTTATATTTTCTGTTTGAGAATATGCAGCCGAGAAAAACTACTGTCACTCCAACCAGAAGCTGATACTTTTTCCATCAGAAAAAGTAAGAATTTCTCTGGGATGAAGTTTTCAGTGTCTTTTTTGTGACTTTATGATTGCATTTTAGATGTCAGAGAAGACTTTGTGTTCTCCCTTAGATAATTGCGGCTTTTGATTTCTCTATCATACAAAAATGCAGGTCCTCACCGTGGACTTAATGTACCTTGTAGCTTAAAAGCACAAACACTTTGCGACCATGTTTTGGAAGAGACTTGTAAAAAGGATGGTAAAGGTAAGATCTGGGCAGTAAAATGTGAACCTTTGATGATTTCGACAGATTTGGCAAGGTTTGCCTTTCTTGGACTTTGGTTCTGGTCATATATGAGTGTTGATGAATCTATGAGAAGAAAGGCTTTGTAGATCAAGAATGTCGTATTTCTTTTTATAGCAATTAATACTAAAAGCACGTAAGTCCTGCTAATCTGAAGTTCATGTGAACAGTAACATTTGGAAAAGGACAGCTAAGGCCTCTCTCCAGTACAGCCATCTGCAAGCGTGAACAGGTCCTGCTCTGCTCTCCTCGTCCTCAGCTGCAGTCCCAACTTTCCCTTCAGTGTTACCAGTTCCTGATTGAAGGAGATGGTCTTTGGCCACTGCTTCTTGCAGTTCTGGAAAATTCAGAAGCTAAAAACTAAGGTATTTGTTGCTACGGTTGTATTTGGTAGAGAAAGTGAAGTATGGTGTTTTCTGCTACGTGTCTCTTGGTGTATGGTGCTGTTAACAGCCAGTGGTGTCTGGAAATTGGGTAAAAGGCTTGTAAAGCTTCTGCTTTATGTTGTTTCATGATACGTCATGAGTTTCAAAGCTCAATATGAAATATTTGAAGCTTCTTCTTACAGTTGATGTTGTAGTACGATTAGGAAATTACACTTAATTGCATTTTACTTTTTTACTTTGCCCTTTTTCTTAAAGAATCTTCAGCTCATTGGCAAACAATTCGTCTTCAAAACACCCCTGAAATGCAAAACCAAACATGTTTTTGGGAGACATATATTGTTAGGCCTATTATAAAGACAAGATTGTGAGGGCCCAGACAGCTTTCCTCAGTGTGCAAATGCAATAAATTCTCTGGCAATCAAATTCTGTCTTTTCCATATGGTAGCCACCAGGGCAGCTTCTGCTTCGTGCTCAGCTTGGCATTTTAATCTGGGGATTTACATTGCATGATGAATAAGTGTAGCAAGATTTCCTCCATCATATATTTTAAATTATGTATTTTCAATTATTACATATATAATCAGTTATTGAATTCCTGTGGCAGGTCGAAGCTGTACAGGAAGATATAATCTGGCTCTTCATTCACTTTGTTTTGTCATTTGGTCGCGTAGAATTTACAAATCTCAACATCGCTTGTAGTTCAGGCAATCATATGGATACAGATAGGACAAAATTTTGTCACTGGCTGCATTTAAATCAGTCTGCTACGTTAGTAAAAATTGCATCCGAGGCTAGAAGTACCAGTGTGTACAGACTGACAAATTACATCTTCATCTGCTCACCCTAATTGTCTTCTAGTTGATTTGTCTGTACTGTGCTGCTCTGGCTAGAAGAACTTGTGTCCTAAGAGAATGCTGAAGTCAGGACTTCTAGGCCAAATAAAGGAGCATTAATTACTTAGAATTACTTAAAGCTGGAACTGTGCCTCTAATGGTAGCAATAATCGCTCAAAATTTGACAATGTAAAAAGTTCCCTTTAATTTGGCTGATCCTTGCTGTGGATTGTGTATCTGCTTGGTTCTCTGCTGTCTGGCCACAGTTTTAAATTGTTATAACCATTGTAAAATTACTTGGTAAATGAATTCTCTGTTCTTATTTGGAAAGGGTGCATTGTAGTTGTTGAATGTGTAGTTTATTTCCTTATTTCCTCTCACTGGAAAACAGCTCTGCTGTGTTTCTGTTGATTTTAAAGCAAGGTGGCTCTTGGCTCATCTCCCATCATTTTAAATAGCTTAGAAATGCACTTTGGTTTGAGCTTGGGGTTTTTTGTCTGTTTGTGTTTTTTTTTTTATTTTTCCCACCGAGTAAGGCAAAGTAACAAACGTTAAAATCTATTAGTATTTCTGCAAATCAGTGTCAGAAAAAACAATCATCAAGGAGATTTAAGTTGCAAAGTCAAGCATTCAGAAAATTAGAAAGCATAAGAATGGAAATTGTCTGTGTAATTTTAATTTTACTCCTTCACGTATATGTAGTACGATGCAACATCTAACTGTGTCATCAGTTCTGTATTTTCCACTGTGTGTAACTGATAAGTCATTAGTTCAGTGTTTCCCTTGCAGTTCTGCTGCTATTCTCATTTTCAGAATTTAGGTCTATAAAGTAGTACTAAAGCCAGAGAAATAACTTTGCTGTGTGGATTTGATCCTGCACATAAGAAGTAAGTAGAAACTTTCCTATTAATTTAATGTAGGAGCTAGTCATAGATGTTTCATCACAAATGTTCCCTTTAAAACACGTTTTAATGTTCTGATTCATTTACAGTCAAAATACTGAATTGATGTTACTTAATTTAAATCCAGTTTTGTTGACATAAAACTTTCCAGTGGCTTATTCTGGTTTAGCCTTTGGTTTCCTTTTATGTCTTCCTTTCTGTACAGCTGAATGAGCTGGTTATTTCTGTCCCTGCAAATAGGAATATTAGTTGTTTACAGTGATTCCAGTCATACAAGGACACAACTAAATGTCCTTGCCTTTGCAGGACAAGCTCATTTTAGCAGTGATTTATAATTACATTCTATTTTAAATTCTTCATAAGAACATACACAGTCAACAACTTAATGTGCTCAAAAAGAATTATTTTTTTTAATACTTTTTTTCCTACAAGGAGCAGGGAATACAAAACTAAATAAAACTAATTAGTAGGTGGTGGGGGAAGGGCAAAGCAAAACAGTGGTTTATCTTTCTTTGTCAAAACAAAGCTGAATAAGAAGCTTGTGCTACTAAGAAAGTTTGGCTGGTGTTACAGGCACAGAGGGAGAGCCCTTTGGTTAAAGACAGAAGAACAGTCATACAGTTGCTCTTACTGATTTTTTCCCCCTACATGCAGAAAATTTTTGGCATTCCCCAACAAAACCCACGAAAACACCTACGTTAAAAAGCTAAATAGGTTTCAAAATCGAATACTTAAAGGTCAAGAGATGCCACATGTATATAAATGGCCAGAAGAATTCAAATTCTGCCTCTCTGTGCCTCTGGCCTGGAGACTGAATGAAGGGAGATTGTGCTAGAAGCAAACGAGCAAAACCTCCTAAATTATGTGAGCACATAGTTAAAGATTACCAGTTACCCTTCTATTCATAGGAAGGCAGAATTACATTTCCTATTAGCTTTACTTATTCAGATTTTTATCAGTTTTGCTGCTAATTGCAGTATCATGTAGCCTTTTGCTGTGACAACTTAAGTCTATTCTCCCCATGGTTCTACGTGTATTTTATAAACTTGTAAGCCCTGGGATGCAGGATCTAACATCTCATTTGCTTATAAATAGCTAGACATAGCTAGAGCACTGTGAAAATCACTTGCTGTTGAGCTCCTTTGGACCCAAAGAAGGATGTTGACACTGCGTTTCCCTGTACTGCTCTAGAGGTACAGCGGGCTTTGGCAGCGTCCTCTGTGTCAGCCAGGCTTTCTTAAGCTCCATGAAATTGCCCAGTTCTGGTGCAGCGATGCTGCTTATGGAATTTGCCAAGTGAGCAACGGCGTTCAGCTGTGGAGCACTTTGAGACATGAGGCTGCAGGATCTCAGCTGCTTGGGATGCTCAGCACACAGCTTAATGCTTTCCTTGGCCCTGCTGCCCGTTTCCAGTCTGGGGCTGCTGAGAGTTGCAACTGTTTTGTCTACTTTCTGTGGACTTAATTTGACTAAACAAACTGTTTTAAAGCTGTTTTGGCATATTGAAAGCTTAAGCTACAGCCGTAGTGCTTCTCTGGTAGCATAGATACATGTAAGTAGTCTGTATGGATTTCACAAAAATAGTACTTGTTATTAGAAGCAGAAGCTCTTTCAGGATCGTGGACGTGACTGACCAGCACCCTGATTTACCTTGTTAAATAAGACCGGTATTTCCGTAAGCTGTCACAGATATATGTTAGCAGATAGCCACGGCGACAGCCAGGAAACCATGTATGGGCATCAAACACACCAGAGGGCAAGGATGACAGTCGGGAATGTAACCTCCTGAAGTTGCCTGGTTAAGGCAAGATGCCACCTGGCACAAATACTGGCTGCCATAAGGTTAAAAATAACAAATAGTATCCCTATTACATAAGGAAATCTTTTGTCCTTGTTTAATGGGCCACTATGGTATGTCAGAAAGAATAAATATGAAGCTTTTCTGGATTCTTACTTGTGGTGACTGTGGCAAAAACAGCTGAAAATACCAGAGTTGATTGTACACAGGGCCCTGTATACAAATGCCTGGTGATAAACAGGCAAAACCTGGGTGAAATTCCAGTGTCTTAAGTGTGCTCATTGGCAGCGTCAACCCAGTCCACTGCACTGGTGACATCTCAGCCCTGGGAAGGACTTCCAGTCCCTTTTTGTGATGATTGTGTTACTATAACACAAATACAAGGTATCTATGTATTCAGAGCAGCCTGTAGACTCTGGCTGGCTGCAGTCGGTTGGCCACGATCTGCTGCTTATTGCCATGAAACAGATAACGAAGCTGTTGAAGTGACTGTGGATGAAACTGAAACACCCCAGGAGTACAGTCTGTTTTCACCCCACCTTGCCTGCCTGCAGGTCACTTCCAATCCCACCTCCTTTGGCTTCTGTTAAAGAATTAATTAGGAATGATAGGAATGCTCAAGTTTTCCTTTGAGCCCTTCAAATAACCTTCTCCTCCTTCTGATCATGCTAAACGGAATGAATCTGCAGCCTGTGTCCAAGCCAAATTCTTCATTTCAGTGGCAGCTTTGAGGACTGCAGAAGGCAACACTTATTTCCAGTTAGCACAGCTCTGCCTGTAGCCATCATCTCTTTGTAGGCTGTGATGCCTTTCAGGTCAGTACAGCTGTTACTTGGTAACCCTTACCAAAATCTTTCGGAAGCTTCCAGTGCCTGTTGTAAGCAGAAGCATTCATCAGCAGATGGTCCTCATGGTTCCCTTCTAGGCCTCAGCTCTACCCACACCATCTCCATGCACCCAACGACCTGCTTCCGCTATCCTTCTTTTTGTGAAAAAGAGCTTTCTGGTGCTTGTCACTTCAGCTGTGATAGCACAAGGCATTGGGGATGTGGAGGTCTCAATATATCATGGTCTGTAAGAACTGAGTTATCCTTAAAATTCACCACAAATTTCTTCTCAAGGTGTCTCTGGATTTCCATCTCCAGTAGCTCTTCCTGGGGAGATTTCCTGTCAAGCAAATTCCAACCTTACATCTAGATATGTAGTATGCATTTGCTCAGATGAGATGATGCCAGTCTCATCACAGACTGTGTGTGACTCGTAGGAATCGGGGGAGATGGCAGAGATTATTTAAGCACTTTTAAAACTGCCTTAGATGACTGAAAAGAAACGTTCAGGCAGAAAGTCACCAATGCTCTGGTAACACCTGTGAGCATCTGCCTTTGGTTTGGGCAGGGAAACCTGTGGATGCTCTCCAGCACTCAGTGCCTGCATTTACCTCCCCTTGCTCCTGGATCCAGGCTTGCAGACAGTATCGCCTTCAGGAGGATTTTCTCTAGGCTGTCCCTTCATACAAGTGAGCCCTGACTGGCCAAATTACTGAGTCACTAATGAGAACACCCCACCCCTTGTACAGTTGGCTGTGGCGGTTTGAAGGGTAAACGGGGTGAAGGTACAGCCACGGTGAAATGCTGCTCTTAGAAATTGTCATCTCCTCACACAGTTTGTATAGGGCACACGCTTCAATCAGAGCTCTGTCGTCAGATATTTTTATTGTCAAAAAGAAGAAAAACTTTTAGATAATTTTAATTTCCAGTGGTTTTAATATGCTGTTTTATCTCAGAGATGGAAAGTCTGCAGTGAGCAGACGGTTGCATTATGAATATTGCACCAGCATCCTTCTCTCCTTCCTGTGCAAGCTCCTGAGCAGATTATAACTCACTTTAGCTGATACGTGGTAAAGTTCAGCTGAGTGAATTAGCAAAGAAGAGGAGGAAAACAGCTCATCAAAGTTAAGAAATGCAGAAGTTAACTTTTATTTTAAAATAGACCAGGTATAGGTGTTTGGATTCTGGGTCTGTGATATTTAAATAAAACTCATTCGAAAATGATCACCTGTGCAGCAGTGTGGCATGAAATAGCTCTCTGCACTTCATTATATCATATTACTTGTCTTTTGAACAGCCAAGACTGCCAACTGTAGAACACAAGATGTGGAAGGAAAACTACAGTGAACTTGACAATTATTTCCAGAGATTGGTTCAGTCCTAGAAATTATTCATTGGCTCTCTAAAAAAATCCAGGGGCTCTCCCTTTGTTTTCTGAATCCTTTTTTTATTATTTCAGCTGTCTTTGGACAAAGGGAGGAAAAAAAACCTGACCGCAGAGAGATCAGGAGTACATCTTTGACATTGTTTAATGAGAAAATACTGACTCTTGTTGGATTACCCCGCTAACGCAGAGCAGACAGAGTGTCTCAGACCACTTTTGTTTGGGTTTTTTTTGGGGGAGTCCCAGTAGAAGATGAAAGCGTGGCAGGTGAGTCTTGGTTTATGGTACAGGAGCATTACAGATGGTTGCTACTTCAAGAGAAGAACGAAGGGAATGTGACAAATGCGGTCCCTCTGCAAACAGCACGTCCCGCACGCGTTTCTGCTCTGCCTATGCCGATATTCCCCGTCCTTGTTAACCGAGCAGCGTTTCAGCCAGCAGAGTGTATCAGTCAACCTTTATTTGCATCATCGCTGCGGCTGTGGCTCTTCTGTACCTCATAAAATTGCTTTAATGGTCAAATTAAACTTTTGACCTGCTCTGCAGCTGCAAGTCATTGGTGTTTTGAGTTGTCTGCAGGAACGCTTCAGAGGATGCTCCGTGGGCTCCAGCGCTGGTCCTGGCAAAGGGCAACTGAACGCAGATAATGGAGAGTGCCAGCTTCAGACATTTCAGACAGGAAGCAAAATTTCACCATAACATTGAACTGTGTAAACGCTGAATGGAAATGGCAGCTACAGCATGCATGCCTTGATATCAGATGCCATATAAATTGCTGATACTTGTATTTTTTTTTTGAGCTGAAAGGTATTTCCAGTTCAGCCAGTTACAAGAAGATAATGATCAGTCCCACAAAACTTTTTGCTGCAGAGATTTGAAAATGACAAAATACCACATTCTGCTACTGCAGCCCCATGGATTAAAATGTGCTGTAGCACTTCAGAGTGCTTGTTTTTTTTAATATTTAGAAATGATAAAATAATTATCTTGGAGGAAGGAAGACAGATGTCTCAGCTGGCTTATCTAGAAAATCCTGCCATTTCTTTCAGACATGACCTTTACCTAGGTCATCTTATCTTTCTTGCAACTCAACTAGATCATTATAATGGGCACCAGCTTGACATACCCTTGAAATGGATTCAAAATCCGACCCAAGCTGTTTTGTGGATAGAAGAAAGTAAAATGCTTATAGTCCTGTTCTGATTGTCAGGATGCTAAGGCTATAATTCAAGTCATTAGGCTTAGTATATAAAGCCCTTCGTAATCCAAGTCTTAAGAATCTGAAAGGTCACTTGTGGTCCGATAATCCTGAATAGTAAATGTGAAGAGCTAGTGGTGACTGTCTTGATCCTAAAGCACCTCTTAAAATAAATGCTGGTCTCTGCCCCAAAAGCATATGCACGTTATTTCGGTGTGATCCAAGAGGCTGTGCAAAGAGTAAGCAGCTTGACTGTCACACAACGTGATGCAACACTGATTTTTTTTTGAAATTGTTTTAATAACTGTACTGAAGCAATAGGCAGGAGGATGCACAGGGTTTTAAAGGGACACTCTCCTATGGCTCCAGTGATCCAGTCTCTGCTGCAGACTGTTCATCACCAAGATCCCCCAGGTCCTCCCCAAAATCTGCCAGTGCAGCTGCTCATGTGAGTGAAATAAGCAAAGATGTCTTAGATGACAGGAACAGCAGGGCTTTGCTCACCCCCTGTTCCAGACAGCAGTGTCTGAGATCATTCATACAAGAGGGCATTCACACAAGTGACAGGGACAGTGGGTGTGAGGAGAGGGCAACATGTGGCCAGAGGTACAGCAGCTGGCATTAAGCAGGCGAGGGGCTGAGATGATCTGGCAGATCCCAGGTAACCATGGCTGTGACTGGCTTGTGGGGATCTGAAAGGCAGTGGCTTTGCAGAGCAGCCCAGAAAAAAGGGGGTTTGGTGCCGGGCTCGGCAGGATGCTGCATGGGAGAGAAGGACAAAAAGCAGTGAGACAGAACTGAAAGATGCATGCGTGGACTGATGAGATGATTTATGGGGCTGATTTCACATGAGATTTAGCACATGCGTTGCTATATCGCCATTACGGAGCTCAGTCCTTTACCCACCTCCTTGACATGTCAGAAAGATGCCAAAGGAGTCAAGAAATGGCGGACTGGGAGCAGTTCACTGTTCATGGGACCACTTGTGGTGTCCTCTTGGTTCCTGGTGCTCCTTTTCATCCGCGGTTTTGTCCCAAGGGCAGTTGTATGCCAGCTGGGAGGAGGGCTGGATGACTTTGCTTTTCCTCTTTAATATCTCCTTGCCTTTCAATTTGTTCAGTATTTGGAGTGATTTCATCTTTATATTGTATTTATTCAGTGGTGCTCTGGATATGGTTATTTTTGTGCCCTGAAGGGCCTACTTTTCCATTCCATATTAATATATAACTTCTATTAACATGAAGGCATGGTGCATGCATAAAGGAGCACTGAATAACCAAACTGTACTTAAATACCTGTGACCCCTTGGCATTTCTATATGGAATGGTTATTAATACTTTGTCCTTGCCGTGTTTCATCAGAGGATGCTGCCACACAAGGCATAGCTGGGGAGCTCTGATCATCCCTTTATTACAGAAGGGTAAGAGATTAAAAGATTTGCCAGCAACACAGAGCAATCAGTGGCTGTGCTGAAAATAGAAACCAGGCTCCTGGTTTCCATTCCCTAAATCTGGCCTCTAGACAACATGACTATATTAAATATGTAAATGCAAATATAGAAATTATTTCCTTTTTCAAACCTTCTCTGCTAACATTTTGTGTCCTTTTGACTCTGCTTCACAGAATAAGCTGGTAGCACTTGGATCAAAGACTCGGCAACCAGATGAGCTGTGCTCACTGGATATTGCAAAGGAAACCGGACTGAACCACCAAAACCTCAGAGTGACCAAAAAGCTCATGGCAGAAGGTGGGAGGAGGCTTGTGTGTATTTTGGGACAGAAAAGTATTCAGTAGCTGTAGGCTGCTGTTCAAAATAGTTTGATTACTGTATTTAAGGAAGCCAAAAGTGATACTGTTGTGACAGTCAGTCTCTGGGCCTTTGTATTCTAGAAAATACTCTCTCCTATAACGTACCACAGATACGACCTGGCAGCTTAAGGATGTGCAGGCATTTTAACTGTTTGGTTTGAAGTCTGCAAATGATGGGCAAATCAAACACAACTGAGGTTTGAAATACATAATCCGAAGGGAGCAGTGGATTGAGTCTCACTGAGGTACTGCACAGCTGCAGGGCCTCTTGCTCTTCAAGCCAGGGATGCTGGCAATACCATTAATGGTCTCATTCCTCTGGGTTTGTCCCAGCTTTATTTCTGTTCCCATATTGTTTCTCCATGCTGTAAACAGGCTTGATGATCAAAAACAATAAAAATAGCATGTGGATGCAACCCAGTCAAACAGCCAGAGTAAACTTCATGGGAGAAACTGAATTTAGAAATGCAGCCCTGAGTCATGCCAAAGAGAGCCCATGTTAAAAGCTTTTTTAAGAAGCAATTGGAAAGCAGTCTCTTTTTAAAGATACTTCCCTGTGCTCATTACAGGGCCATAACGCTGCTAATTAGGGCTAAATTCTGCCAGTGTCACTCTTGTAGATGTCTTTGTACAAGCAGGGTGTGAGATGCAGCTGCACTTGTTCAGAAATGCCCCGGTGACAGCAGTGCACAAATCACCATCGTGTCCAGCAAAACTGCGACCATGGCAGAGAGGGACCATAGAAACTAATGGTGAAACTCAGCTGATGTCAGAGGGAGAGGAGTTGGCCTTGGTGAGGTTGATGAATCTTCCTAGGACATCTCATCCCAGAGCTCAGCTCCTTCCAAATCCCATGCTACTTGGCAGAAGCCCAAAGTAAATGAGATTAAATTTAAACCATGGTGGGAAGCTGAGGCCATCCCCTGTTCTCTGGAGTTAGGAGGATCCTTGATCCAGCAGGTTCTGGAACCAAGTGGTGCTTCCTGCAGGTCGCTCCCCTGCCCACAGAGTGGGGACATGGTGGGGACATGGGAGGTGTGGGGTGACAGCCCGGCTAACCCTCACTGATGTGCTCAGCTTTGGCTGTGGGGCCAGTCAAGACCTGAGGTGAAGACCTAGGAATTTCATCTTACGGTGGTTTTTGAGATTACAGTGGGCTCTTCTTTATAAAAGGGAGAATACTGATGAATATCTGACAGTGATTTAGAAGGTGGATTTATTCTAACAACTACATTTACATTATCATAACTATAAAATTGCAATGCATAAGGTGTAGGGACTACTGGCTTCGCTTCCCATCATCTTCTTTTTCACTAAGACTTTGGAGCTCTGAGATTATTTTAATGGCTGGGGAAAGCCCATTCAGAAAAGATCTTTTGTGTCATCTTCATGCTCGTAGTTGATATGATAGGAAGAAAAAAGCAATTTTCATTAGCAGACCCATTGCCTTTTCCCTGTTTTGCGGGCTTAGGAGAGCAAAAGTTTCACTGATGAAGGCTGAACGTGATGCAATTTTCAATGCTCAGCCAGCAGCTTCTGAAATACATCCACGTTTTGTGAGGTTAATAACATTGTAGCTACCGATGTTGAATTTTTTACTGGTTGAAGACCGTATGGCTCTGACCTAATTAGGCTTTTACTGGCTGATGGTTTATGGAGCAAACCTGTAAGGATTTATTGCCTGATTCCTGAAGAATTGCTACCAAGAGGGAAGTGAAGCCGGTGGACGCTGCAATCCTTCTTCAAAATGGGCAAGCGCCTCGCTCGCTCACTGCAGGTCGGTAACTGTCCACGCTGTTAACCTGTGGATAATGCTGCTGCATTGTAACTTAGAATTGCTGATTGGATTAAATATTAATCTGTAACCTGAAAAGGAGCGCGGTGCCCCTGTGGCAGGTGATGCATTGCAGGGATATGTTAGCATCTCTGAGCCCCGCAATTTGCAAATCCCTCAAATGCTTCCAGGGGAGGCCTGGGTTTGTTTAAAAGGGCTCCTGACCAGGTGGAGATGAGCTCGATGCTCAGTGTTGCCACTGCTGAGACTGCAGGTTGAAAACCACAGGATGGATTTTACAACTGCGAGTCATGTTTCAAGTGCTCCATGGGTGATAATATATCCAAATTGTGATAGATTGAGTTACTTTATTATCTGCTGGGGGCACATTTACTTGTGTTACCCTTTTTGGTACGCCTGATCGTGATGACTGCGATTCTGCTCTTGTTTCTGTCACTGTCTCATGTGGCCTTTGAACTAACTTTCTCTTTTTGATTGGATTTTCCTTTTCTAAACCAGGGATAATGGCAATTCTGTTGCTGGAGTGCACTTCATGTTGAAGTGAAAGGTAAAGTGCAGCTGCTGGAGAGCGGGTGGCACCCCTGAAATGAGTGGTGGACCCTGGGAACCGAGAATGGAGTAGAAATACGATGAGTTTTTTAAAGACAATATACACAGGACTGGAGAAGCTTGTATTTCACTTAACACCGTTAAAGCACTTTAACCTTCCTTTGACAAATCCCTGGCCTGCAGCTCTGGGGAGAAAACCCCAAACCCAGTAAGAGACAGTGCTCCTGAGCTCTGTCAGGAGACACAAGTTCACGACAGACAGCTCCAGCCTAGAAGACAAAGCTTGTACATGGATTAACGACTTAAAGGTGCTTGCTGGTTTCAGGGCCAGCATTTTGGCTGTGCAAGGCAAGGGGGGTTTGGGTGGAGGGGTTTGGGCCACAGCTTGGTCGGGGCTGCACTGGCTTCACTGCCGGAGGCTGCCACGGCTGTTGGCACATGTTAATCAGCTGAAGAGAAAGGTCCAAGGCCGCTTGTGCTGCTTCAAAGGGCTGTTCAGGGTAACATTTAAAACACAGCTCGCAAGAAAAATAAATGGAGAGGGGGTTAGTTTTTTCGTGTGGCAGCCTGCAAGCTGCAGAGCAGAGAAAGGGCTGTTGAGGCCACCCATGATGGGGGCTGCCGGCTTCATCAGCACATGGGCCCTGCAGCCTCCCGCTGATCCCACCGGCTTCCAGGGCACAGGTACCTGATACTCCACTGCTTGGTTGAGGGGTTTGTGTGGAGATGTGGGGAAGAGCCCATTTGCGGGCAGAGCAGAAAAGAGAGAAGGAATGGTGTTTTCGAGGTCGTAACCTGAAAAATCCAACCTGGAGACCTGACCTTTTTATCTTGGTGAGGTTGGCTTTCGTTTGGTGTGTAGCAATGCGGGACTGTGGAGCTGGGAGGCTTTGATTTCATGTTTGCTTTGGAAGCACTGCTGATCCCAGGCTCTGCTGATGCCAGGAAGGCAGCGGTGGGGTGAGGATGCGTCCCAGGCTGGTATGGGGTGATGTGGGCAGTGGAGGTAGCCGTTCCCACAATGCTGGGGATGGAAACGTGGCTTTGCCATGCAGGCTCAGCTGTGCAGAGCTTTCTGTGCAGGTAGAGCAGGGCTGCCCACGGGTGCCGTCAGGGAGCACATCTTCACAGAGAAAAAGGAGGAGGAGAAGCTGAAATCTTCATGCAGAAAGAGGAGTGACAAAGTATTTCTCTTAAACATGTTGTGCATAATTAAACACCAGCTAAAACTTGAGATTGAAGCTTCAAGGGTCAGAGGCTGAGCAGATGGGACGAGAACGCCAGAGGAGGATTTAAAAAGCACAGCAAATCCCACTTTAAATGTGCTGCAACTGGGTTTGCCAGCGGTGCTGGGGAAGGAGGAGCCCGGTGTCATGGCGAAGAGCAAACCCTGAAGACTCAGAAAGGAGTAAAAGAGTTTCTGCCCAGCTGGCCCCCAGAGAGATGAAATGTCTCAGCCCAGTGCTCATCAGGTAAAGAACAGGAGGACACATCCCGAAATGATGGGTGTCATGGTCTGGACTCTACCATGTGCCTGTTGCTGGCTCCAAGGGCAGATGCAGGGAAGGAGACCTTGGTTTCTGCTCTCCAGTCCTCTCTGTCCGAGAGTGGCTGATCTGGAAGGGCTTGATCTCCAAGTAATTATACATAGCCCAAGGAATTGCTTTCTTTGACAACTACAAACCCATGGGTGGTTTGGTCCTGGGGCACACTATGTAGGGGCTTTTCTTTCTGCGCTTCCCTTTCTGTAATTCCTCCTGACTTGTGACATGACCCTGCCCTGGTCAGGGAAGTTTGGTTTGTTTCAAAGAGATCATTCACTCCTAGATAAAGATTAATTTTAGTTTTAATTTTTAACTTAAATCTCTCAGGTGAAAATGTTTTTTGCGGGCCATCTGAGGTGCTGTTATCTTTGCCTTGTTCACAGGTTGCTTCACCCAGCAGGTAATGAGTAACCCTCCCTCCCCAGGGCTGGCAGGGGCCGGCTGATTGCTTCCTCGCTCCCTGCTCGTTGGGAATCATAAAGACATTTTTAGTGTCAGAGTGACATCTCTCTGCCTCTTGTTTTTGGCAATTTTTATGGTGTGAGATGATGCTGTTCCTACACCATGTCCTGCTTACCTGCTTCCTGCATGGACCCCAAAAGACCCCCCAGAAATTATTATAGCAAAAGGGCAGGAGCTGAGTCAGCCCTTGAGAGCACAACGGCTGCATTCACAGCCCAGCCGCGGCACTCGCTCTGGGGCCGTCCCGGAGCATGGCCCTCCTCAAAGCCACACAGACAAGTGATTGTCCAGGCAAGGATGCAAACACGCACATCCAGACGCCCAGTCTCCTGCTCTTACCACAGACACTGTTGTTTGTAGCACAAGTGGGTTTGGGATGGGTGGAGGGTTCCCGAGTGGTGCGTGGTTTGAGAGAGGACTGGGTATGAGCTGAGATCACACCCTCTCCAGTCTGTCCACGGCCTGAGATGGATGGGAGAGTCCAGGTTTGAATGCGCATTGTGTTGAAGTGTGAACCTTGCTGCACCTTGGAACAGTCCCAAAGCATCCTCAAGGCTGACACCATCTCATATCACAGCGTGGAGTGGTACGAAACCCTTCTGATCTCAAAGGGCTCAAAAAAAAAGATACCAAATGCTGCTTTCCTACCTATGGGACCATGGCACCGTTTGTGAGATCGGGGTGATTTCACAGAGGTGATGTGTGTTTCCACTGATGTCTCTGACAAGTCTCACTCTGTTACATGCTGCCAGAAACCAGTGGGAACAGCAGATTTTTAATGAAGACTTCCACATTCATATTGATTCAACAATCCATCTCTCCAAGATGTGATCTTTGTATTCCTTTTGTTGTGTATCAAGTGAAAGTGGCACCAGTTAACACTGGCTGGGGAGCAGGAAGAAATGCCCCTCACTAACAGAAGGAGCATGAGACTGAATTACAACTTTGGAGTTTGCAGCAGAATTAGTTTTTCACCAGCCTCTGATGGAGAAAAGGACAAGAGGAGGTCAGAAACTCTGCATTTTATTGAGCTTTCTGTAATGAAGCCCACAGTAAGGAAGGGTGAGAACTGTAAAAGTGCTTTGTTAGGTGTTTTACACTGGGCTGGCGAATCATTCAATCATTCAAGCCAGGCTATAGGGTCACCCAACGTAAGGAGGAGCAGCTTTCTGTCTGCACACCCTATAGGCCTTTAGGACAGCCCAGATTCAAAGCATCAATAAATAGGAAGAGTGCAGAGATAAGAGACAGAGCTCCCAGTCTGCAGAGACGACAGATGGGTCTCGATGTTTTTGAATGTGAAGATTGCCCCATGCACTTTCCCATCACTGGGAGAAGAAGCTTCACTGCAAGGACAGAAGAAGGTGGAGGAGAGAAGATGCTGTCCCGGCTTCACCTATGGCCTGGAGCAAGGCTTGTCGCCTGCAGGACCTGCTTCTGCCTCACTGTTCCATGGGATGAGCAATGCTTGTCTACCTGAGGGTTTATTTTGGGATCAGCATTTGTAAGGTGAAAAGCTAGGAGGCAGAAAGTAAAGAGCTGTCTGTGTTCAGAGAAGAGGAGAGATGAAGAAGGTGGAAGAGAGGGATGAAGAGGAAATCTTAAGAGAAATTTCATGCCTAATAATAAAGCAGATAAGGGACTCCCAGGTGCTGGGAAATTATTGCAGGCAGAAGCATCTGAGCTTGGCTTTGGAAATGAAGCAAACCTGCCCCGCTGCACTCGGCAGGGAGCCCGAAAGCCTACAAAAGCCTCCACGAGTTGTGCTTGGACTTTGCTGTTTGCAGACATCAATTCCAATTTTTGTGGAGAGCTGGGGATGGAGAAAAAGGTTGTGCAAAGTGCAGCAAAACCCCCGGCATCGTTTGCTCTGAATAAAGGTAATGGGAGCGTTCCAATAAAGGTGTCTCAGTGGCTTTCCAGAAAGCTCCACCACAACATGGCAGCCCTCACACCCCTCATCATCTGTGGTGTGTGTGCATTGCTTTTATCAGCTGCACTCTATGTTTTAAAAGTTTTTAAGCAGTCAGCTTTAAATTTGCCTCCCGGTCCGCTTCCTCTTCCGCTCATCGGCAACCTGCATTTGCTGGACATCAGAAGGCAAGACAAGTCACTGATGAAGGTAAGAACAAGCATCCTTGCTTTCCAGGGTGTTGAATGTCATCATTTACCTATTCAAAATTCCCCTCTGGTGACAGTTCTGAGGTGATTTTCAGTGCCAAATGTGTTTTTAAAAACTGTGATTTAAAGTAAAAACTTTAAAGAAAGGCCAACGAGGCTGTTAAATCCCAACTCTGCAGAGGCTGATGTTAACTATGACCAGTGCGTACATGACAACTACTCACACATTGAAAACTATGAGTATCTGCATCAGGTCAGACTGATGGACCTAAATTTTGGCATCTTCCTTGTGTTGTGAAATACTTTAAAATATTTTGAGTGTCCACATAGCCAAATTGAAAGATGGATGTTTAACTGTGGTTGCCAAAATAGCTTGTATTTCTTATTCATGTTGCCAATTTTTCATGAGAATGGGAATTAACATAGCACAGCCTGAAGAACGGATGTAGGAGAAATTATCTGAAATGGTGAATAACTTGGACTTACACAAGACAAGGATCTCTGTAGGAATCACAGTTACATTACATCTGTCGCCCAGGAAAAAAAGGGGGAAATTTTTAAGGTATTAGCAAACAAATTACCTGGAGTAGAAAATCCTCCCCAAAAGGAGAATCTCTAAAGGATTTCCCCATGAAAGTTGCACAGGAGATGATACAGCAACTGAGACATTATGTTGAACAAATGATTGAAATCGGTGTCCTAGTGACACAGTGAAATAGTGCAAACTATTGTTTTCACAATTCAACAAGTGTGGCTGTATTGCCAAAGCACTGATTGGCCTCTGCCTGGACAGCTCTGGAGCCACCCCAGCAGTACACACTGCTGATTTTCCTCTCCTTCCAGATTTCAGAGAAATATGGCCCTGTGTTCACCGTCCATCTGGGGTTTCAGAAGGTGGTGGTGCTGACTGGCTACGAGGCAGTAAAGGATGCCCTTCTGCACACGACGGATGTGTTTGAGGACAGACCAGCTATACCCATCTTCTATCACATCCAACACGGGAACGGTACTGGCAGGTTGAAAAGATAAGGAAGTGCTTGCTGTGCTGTTTCTCAAATGTGTTGTTTCAATAGCAACAGTATTTAAGAGTCCTGATGTGTGTCCTTATCTCAAGGATTTCAATAGCAACAGTATTTAAGAGTCCTGATCTCAAGGGCTGCATTTTGTGGGGCTTGGGGGCAGTTGTTCATTTTCTGAAGAAAAATATGGATCTTCTTATTTGCCTTATCAGTTTTCACTTTTAGTGGCATTTGGGTCACATTTCAAGGTTGGTTTTTTTTTCAGTGCAGAGGGAAGGAAATTATTTTTCACAATGTGAAGGCTGAGGTTCTTATGCAATCTTTTCTACAGTTACTGGGAGTTCAGACAAAGCGTGGATCACGCATGACTCACGATAAAGGCTGCAAGAACTGGCAAGAGTGCAATAGCACGGGCTGTTTGTACCTCAAACAATTACTTCTGTAAACAGATTGTTGGCATGTTTCTGAATCGCATGTTAAAAAGTGATACATTGCCCAAGACTAGACATTGAAAAACAATGAAGGGAATAATCCAGGGCTGAAAGGAAAAGATTTGATGACCTAATATGTATATAATGTATACAGCATGTGGGAGTTTTTTTTAATCTTGTTTTTAAGAGTGAGGCCCAGTGTGAGGAAGGGTACACTGCGCTGCTTTCCCAACCCCTATATGAAGATGTAGACTATGTTCAGCCCTGGGACCCCTCCTGGGAAGGGAGAACTTCTGGATTGTACCCAAACAGCTCTGTGCCCTCTTGACTGAGCACCTTTTTTGGCTGATGTGTTGGTGTTCCCCAGCTGTAAGCAAAGGTGCCTCCCTGCACCCCTCCTTGATCCTCTGCACAGGATGCAATTCCTCCTCTAAAATGAAAGTTGTTCAGTGAAATCGTTTGTCCTGTTCATGGCAGGGCCAGAGCGGTGTTACCTGCTCCTGGCCTTGCTCTCTGAAACTGCCCAGTCATTTTTCTAAGGAAAAACAAGTCAGCCTGAGACAAATACCATGCATAGAGCTTTTTACCATGTATGGCTGCAAACACGCCAAACCCAGAGCTTTGGTGTGAGCAGCACCCGACTTAAAATATTGCCTCCTGCCCTCCTGAACCTATCTGGGGTGGTACTTTCCCAAGGCAGCCCCACAGAGCCCCCAGTCCCTTCCTAAGCAGGCTCTTCCAGGTTGCAAAATATCTGTGCATTTGGTGTTTCTGAGAAAATCCTGCACCGCCTTTGCAAACAGCGCATGAAATCCTTCAATTCCTCCGTAGGTGTGTTCTTTTCTTCCCAAGAGATCTGGAAGACGACGCGACGGTTCACCATAGCCACCATGAGGGATCTCGGCATGGGAAAGCGTCTTGGAGAAGAAAGGATGTGTGAGGAGCTTCAATTTCTCATTGAGTTGATCAAATCCTTCAAAGGTGAGCTGAAGATGGCATTGGATGTTTCATGCTGCTTTACAAAGCCACTGTGAAGGCCTCTGGGTTGCTCCAGAAATGACCAATGCAGTTACGAATTTGTTCATTTCTAGGTGGACCTTTCCGATTACGATTTTTGAACATGGCTCCCACCAACATCACCTTTGCTATTCTCTTTGGAAGAAGGTTTGATTATGAAGACCCAACATATCTCACTCTGTTAAGGCTCATAGATGAAGTTATGCACCTCCTTGGTTCTCCATTCTTGCATGTAAGTTACCTTTTCTTCTGGTTTTTTTATGGGCTTTTTTGGTTGGTTTTTGTCATTTTTTTCAAGCAGTATCCAGAATAAAAGACGAAATGCCAGCATGTTCTACTCCCTAGTATTTCTGGTCCAAACAAGGCTCAGATGGAAGAAACAGGAGGAAATCAGGTCACCTTTCGAAGGCACGGCCAGAGTTTCCTTCTCTAAAACCACACCTGTGATAAAACTATTGAAATAATGACTTTATTTGTGGAGAATACAAAGAAAAATACCCAAGTTCGTTCCAGTTATTTTCTGCTGGATTCTGTATGAACAACCCAAAAGTAAACTCTTACCTTAGGGACAACTGCACGTGCATTTGAGGGTTACTAAATGTTTGTCTCTTGATACAGTTCAAGAAAGTACTGAAGTTAAAGCTGCTAAAAAAATTATACTGATGAATTTATTACCTGAATGAGAAGTATTTATAATAAAAAAGATGGGCAACATCCTTTTTCTTTAAATCTCTATGGCAGGTTTAGCTTTTGCAGAAAACAGCAGCAAGTAGTTAGCAATAGCAAGAGATTTGTGAATCTTCTTCTGCTGCCAGTTTATTTTTAACATTGAGAAATGGTGTAAATAACCCCCCTGCCCATAAAATGCATCTGTTTATTGTGCTGTGAAATTTAACGATGCTGAGAACTGAGTGTAATTGATTTATAATTCATGTGAAAGTTAAAAATGATGATCTAACAACTTTAAAACATAAGTATTTTGGCTCGCTAAACATTTGGAGTTTTCTTTGCTAAAAAGCAATGCTTTATCTTTTTGCTTTATTACCTCTTTAAAAATGCAATTTCATTGTTTCATGCATTTACTATCACTTTCCCTTAATTGTATTATTGTTTTAATTAGTGTTTATAGGCTCTGTCTAGACAAGTCTGATAGGCTCCATTCATTTCTGTAGAGAATTTTTAATAAGAGGAGGCATTTTACACTACAATCTTTTAGTTACCAAAAAGAAGATACTGCAATCACATGTCATTTGGTTCCTCATGAAAATGGTTTCTCCATTATGATACTTGAATTTTACAAGGTGATGGGTGAATTTAATTTTTTAATCTGATTTTTCCTTTTTAGTTATTTAATTTCTACCCATTCCTTGGATTTCTCCTCAAACCTCACAAGATGATACTGAAAAAAGTAGAAGAGGTGTGTGTGATCTTAAGGAAATCCATCAAGGAAAGCAAAGAAAATATTAATGAAAACAACGTGAGGAGCTACATTGACGCATTGGTATTCAAACAAGAGGTATTTTAACAATATGATGATTCCCAGTGTGGTATCTGACACAGAGATGCTCTGTGTTGCTTGGCTAATGAACATGCTCTACTACGGTCTTTATGAAAATATTTAAGTTTTGAGTAAACATCCTTCTGCTTTAATATGTTAAATACTGCAGGAAAAGCAAGAAATAATTAACTAGGCCCTATTGCATGAATGTCTAAAACTTGTCCTCAGGTTTCAGCTACAGCCCCTTCCTTGCCAGAGGGTAAACGGGATAATGTAATTTTTCCAACACTCTCCAGGCAGATGCATCCCTCCCTGCGGCCATGGGAAGTCAACGGATTCCCAGTTGCAGAGATGCAGAAGTTCCCACTGCATTCGTGCAGGCACATCACCGGATTTACCAGTAGGAATGATAGCATGGGAGTAGAGCAAGGAAGGATCAGTCTCTGTGTTCCCTTTTTCTCCACGTGTTTGCAAGGTGTTGCCCATGAGCAGCACGAAGCAGGGATGGTGCAGTTGATGTGCCAGTGGTGTCCTGGGCCTTTTGTGCTTTTCCTACAGCTCCTAGAGGAACCTGGCACACACCCAGATGAATCCCAGCTCCCAGGCTTGGGAAGGCACAGTCCTGCAGCTCTCATCCATCTTCCAGCTTCTCAGGATCCACAGACAGGGGATGGAAGTGCACATGACCACTGCCCAGAGCAGATCAACATCATGCGATGTTGTAAAGTCAATGAATTAGTTCAGTTAGTTCATTTTAGGGGACAAGATCTCAAGTGTGAAAGTATTTCTGCTGAAAATTGAAGCATTTCTGTACTCAGATGTCAGTGTGGTGCATCTTCGCACATGTAGTTCACATGGATTGCACTGTAATGTCTCTGCAGACTACGTTACCTGTCCTAGTTCTGTCCTCCCATGCTAACAACAGTGTGTTTGGGTTTTTCTTATTTCCCTAAAGGAGCAAAATAAAA
>NW_010204512.1:33212-34538 GCF_000695765.1 Mesitornis unicolor | reverse complement strand
ACTCTTTCATGACGCGAATGTATTGGCCTCTGCACTCGACCTGCTCATGGCTGGCACTGAGACCACATCCACAACACTGCAATGGGCCATCCTGTTGCTGGTGAAGTACCCCGAGGTTCAGAGTAAGACACCTTTATAGTTTTGCTTTCCTTATGTAGGCTCCAGTAACTTCATAAGTGCTTCTCTCCTGTAACAGCTTCATAGCCTTTCGTGCATCCAAAGTCTGAGCACCTGGAACTTCCACCTCTGTCCAAGCGTTGTTCACTGGCATTCAACATCAGAAAACTGGTGATTGCTCTTTCTCTGCTCCCAGGGGCTGGTCAACCTCCTGCCTGGGGTGGTCCAACCAACAGTCAGCATGAACTGGGATTTGGAGGTGCTTTAGCACTGAGGGAAGCTCCCTTCATGCCTTTCTTTTGCTCTCCAGAAAAGGTACACACAGAGATTGAGCGTGTTCTTGGCCCTGACACCATGCCTACCTTTGAGGACCGGAAAAACATGCCATTTACCAACGCGGTGATCCACGAGGTGCAGAGGTTTGTCACCCTCCTGCCACACATCCCACGGTGCACCTCCGCTGACACCCACTTTAAAGGCTACTTCATCCCCAAGGTACTTGCTGCTCTCCAGACAAAGAGGGGGGTGCAGCACACTGGCAACCTACAGGGCAAAGTGTCACAGGGAGTGGGAGAGCTTGAAGCACAGAGCTTTTGGTGAGGAAGAGACGATTCCCTAATCCCCCGTCTCCTCTGTGTCTGATGGCAGCGTGACTTCAGGGTTGTGCACACGACTTCCCATTTCCCATAACTCAGTCTTCATAATCTGGATTCTGTTCCTTATTCTGTTCACTGCCCATTGCCATTCCTGCCCTGTAGAGCAGCTCTGCCTCTGGAGCACCATGGTGTTGTCTTATTGCCTTGCTTGAGGCATGCAGAGAGCAATTGGGCAAGAAGGAAGGCTGGCCCACGTCTTTCTTCTGCTTCATAACTCAGGAATAGTCAACAACCATTGCTGCTTAATCACATATAGCAGTAATTCCAGTGAACTGGGTATCCACACTAACTACGGGTCATATGATCACGTACAAGTCCAGAAATCAGTTCTTCAGAGGTAGAAGTTTGCCTGCAGACAGAGACAGGAATGGTTACATAGCTTCATGGGCAAATGCAGAAGTTTGCTACATCCACACATGCTAAAGCTGAGCGTGGTTGCGCTGCAGGGAACAACGGTGATTCCTCTGCTCACCTCTGTGCTGCTGGATAAAACACAGTGGGAGACGCCAGATGAGTTCAACCCCAACCATTTCCTTGATGCAGATGGGAACTT
>NW_010204512.1:32071-33181 GCF_000695765.1 Mesitornis unicolor | reverse complement strand
ATTCCTGCCCTTCTCCACAGGTAACGAAAGCGTTTGATCCTGTATGAGGCAGTGAGTTCCCAGAGTCCTTCGGAAGATATTGGCCAAGTGGCAGCATCCAAGCCTCTCTGGGAACAGCACAGACATCAGTGGTGGGAGTGGGTTAGAAATACCCACTCTGGGTTTTGATGACTTGCAAACAGCCTCTCAGCCCACACTGGTGGGCACACCAGATCCTGGTGTTTAAAGACCCAACTATGACCTGCAGAAGAGTCAATGCATTCAAGCAAGAGTTCAGTCTTCCCTCTGCCTTGGGATGCCTGTTTCTAGGGCATCTCAGATCAATTCCCTGTAGGCTTAGAGTGAAACAGCCCTGTTCAAATGCCTGTAGGAGACCAGCAGTGATGGCTGCTGAGTATCACACCATGCTATTTTGCATTTCTGAGGCCTATACTGTCCCTCACGCTATTGCTACCAAGTAGTGGGGAAGAGGTGTTGAGTTGAGCCACCACTTATCCAAACACTCCACCAACAGCCATGCTTTTGGCATTGCAGGGCGGAGAAACTGCATTGGAGAAAGCCTTGCCACGATGGAGCTCTTCATCTTCTTCACAGGCTTGATCCAGAAATTTACTTTTAAGCCTCCACCTGGCATCAAAGAATCTGAGCTGGACACGACTGCAGAGGCTGGATTCACCATGAGACCCCATCCACAGTGTATCTGTGCTGTGCTACGCCAATAAGCCCAATGGAGAAAAACCCATGTAGTATTTTTGTACGGAGCCTAGCAGAGGCACAAAGGAGAAACCAGATCCTTGTGCAGTGGCTACTAGTAGTGTCTTCTTACTCAAAGCTTGGAAAGTACTGGCTCCATGCTTAAAATATCTGTTGGAGCAGTATTTTTCTAAGAAGCAGAGGAGGGCTGGTGAGTAAGGTTACCTGGAAAATTCCAGCCAGATACATGACTGGAACAGACAGGACAGTCACTACTTTGCACATCAAATACACAACATAAGTTATCCTTGTTGTGAGATTCTGGCAGAGGCTGTTTCTTAAGAGTGGTTTATTTCTTCCCTCAGAGAGCAATATTAGATACAAATGTTGTGTTCTTGTCCCTGCTCTTTTCCCATT
>NW_010204512.1:19714-32061 GCF_000695765.1 Mesitornis unicolor | reverse complement strand
ACACAGGATAAACTATTCCAAATACCAGCACTTTCTATGTCTGATAGATGCTCTTCCAGTAGTTTCCAGACTTCTGATTTTGAATCCCAGACACCAAACCCTGGATGTTTTAGGTTCCCCTTGCTCTGAGGGACCTCAGCACGGTTCCTTGGGAGTCTTTGGCCCTTTCTGGGTACAGGCTTTGCTACACCTGCACAGATGTGGGACTTAACAACTCTCCCCAGACAGGTGAAGACATCCCCTTACATTTGTACCGAGGTAGCTCAGCTACATAAGCACAACTTCTTTTCAGAGCACCATGTTTGGACAAACAAGCATGCAAACAAAGATTGCAAAGATGCTTCTAAACACATTCATTCCTTAAGCAGCACGGATGCTTGGGCAGACCCAGACAAAGTGACAGAAAACCTGTTCATCTCCCCTTTTCTTATTTCTCCCAGCTTTCTCTGAGATTTGTCAGGACCCTATCTTTACCCGTCATTCCCATCTCTTCTCCCCTCTGAAATGACTGGAGATGAAGGGTGCTTCACCCCAGCGAGGGCTGCAGGGCTGGGCTGTCTGTGGCTCGGAGGGGTCGGGGTGCCATCTCGTGGCAAAAAGAAAATAGGAATACATATTCTGCACCGTGCTTATTGCTCTGGCCAGTGCGCGGAGGGGTGCAGGTACAAAGCAGCCCTCGTTTCACAGATCTGCATGGTTGCTGCAATCCTTGCAGCTGGTCAATGCCCCTCTGGGAGCAGGAGCCCCTGGTCCCAGCATCACGCAGCACTGGGGGTGGCAAGTTGGGCTACGGGCCACGCTGGCCAGCTGCGTGTGGTGTGAGCCACAGACACGTGTGAGCTGGGTTTGTTCAGATCTCATTTCAGAAACCAAGGCACCTGGCCTGCCCCGGGATGTTTGCCTTCGATTCAGGTCAGCGTGTTGCAAGGCACAAACAAGTTTTGCAGCTTGAGGGAAGACCCTCAGGGCCACCGAGGAATGTGGAAATGGTATTTCCGTCCCTGAGAGCCAAAGTTTTCTGCTAGATAGATCTGTAGCTGAGTCATAATCGATGTTCTGCCATGGTTTGGCTGAACAAATAAATAGGAGGCAGGCGCTTTCTTTTTCAGAGTTATATTCAGCTGTCTAATTCAGTGTGCTGGGGAGGGATCACTTCCATCCATCTGCTAACACATGCACAAGTAGGACGCACTTTTCAAAGGAATCAAAGAAACCCATTTCCCATGGTTTGCACCTGGTAGCTCAAGGCTGCTGTTGAGGCACGGGTATTGTGCAGGCTGTGGGATTTCTGTACATGACTGGAGAGTGCCAGTCCAGAAGGTGATGTCAAAACAGAGAAGGCTGCTGTGCCAAGTAGGAAGGGATCCATCTCTCTCCTTCAAAGCCAAGACCCTGAGAGCCCACGACACGAGGTCAGGTCTGAGGTTCCACCTGTGAATTCATGCAGATGTGAACCCAGCTCAGTTTTTTCCCTCGAGCATTAGAGTGTTGCTTCATCTGTTTTGTGAGTTCTTATTACTTTTGAAGTAAAAAATGGTCCTGCTAGAGCAGGAACAGTTCTGGCCTCTCTGAAGCCAAAGGCAAAAGTCTTTTATTTCAGCAAGGCCAAGACTTCCTTGTGTTGATAAGTGGCTTGCTCCTCTATTCCTGTACCTGCCTCCCCCTACCTCATCCTGCTGCCTCCACTCCTCACAAATGACATTGCCAGCAGGTGATGCTTTGGGAGAGAGAGAGGTGAGAGGCTCAGGGTTCAAGGCATTAAGCAGAGGGACAACACCAGCATCAGTGAAGCTGTGGTGGGAATTTTTCATTCAGCCTCTGCAGCTGAAGCTAGCATAGAAGCTATGGCTCTACCCAGGACTGACGAATAGCCCATAGCTGATCACAGAGGGAAAGGTCTTTGCTCTGGAGAAACCAGTCTGCAGATATGGAGAGTCTACTTTTAAGCTGTTTTTTAGTAAAATAAGGCTATATAGAAACTCTCACCCATGAGATATAAGTAAAAATTACAATGTTTATTGTCATTCTGGGCTAAGGATCCACCTTTCATGGCATTTGCATTTCTGTGTAATGCAAAGTTGGGTGGCAGGCATATGAAATATCATGAGGACCTTGGATTAAAACTTTATTGGCTTCCCATGAAGAGAGAAACAAATATGGTAAAGTACATGATAAGAAAATGTGTATGGAGAAGTGGCAATTCACAGGCAGATAAATAGACGAAAAATTGCCTGAGCTGTATATCAGCTGGAATAAGACTGTGGAATATGATGGCAGACAAGAGTGCTATAGACAGGGAGAAGAGCCAAAGCTACAGAGGAAAAGAAAACGACCAAAACCAGGTCTTGTCTAATCCCTGATCCCCGTTCTCTTTGTGTGCAATATGAGCACTGTGAAAACAGACACCATTTGCAAGGAAATTGCATGGCTGGTTCCAATGGCCAGACCATCCCAGATACCACAATGTGTGCTGATGTTGGGTCTTAATGTTACCCAGGATGTCGGAAAAGAGAGACAGTGCTTGCTCCTATTTAACAAGGTCAGGAAAGATGGAGATCCATAAAAAGTAGAAATGGGTCCAGTTTATTTTCTGTGTCATTAGCCTCTTATGATTGTTTGCTGGTACAAATCTCACATGACCTTACACTGTGTTGAACTTGGTGGTAACAGAACTTGCTTATCTGAACAGGTTTGCAGACTTTGGGGATATTTCAGGATGCTGTTCCACGGCAGAAATAACTTTGTCCTCAAATCACATGAATGGATCTGATTTTTCACTCTCAGTGTTTGACTTGGCTGCCTGGGCTGGTAGGGTTTTGCTAGAAGCTATGGGTAATTAGAGAACCTGGAGAAGTTTGGGAGGAACCTACAGATGGTTCAAGCGTGTGACCCACAGTGTATTCCTGTGTCTTCCAGCAAACAGCAGTGCATCTTTCCTCAGGATTTTGGGCAGATTTCTGTGGCATTATGAACTTCTCTGCTTTGCTATGAGAGCGTGGGTATCACACCTACTGCTCATGCGCTGCATCGCCTTCACCAGACCACCTCCTTGGTCCCTCCATCGGCTCCATGCACAGTCTGTCTTGAGAAGTGTGTGTTTGTCAACCACCATCATGGTGTCTAATTGAGCATATGCACCTCCTCACAGTGCACTAGCAAAGAGGGGGTCAGCAACCTGTGGGGCAGATGTAGCAGTGGAGCGGGAGTGGATGGAGAGAGTGGGAAGGGGATGTGAAAGAGTGATGTGGCAGGATGGGGGTGGCGAGTCCTAGCATAGCTCAGTTGGGTCTAAGCAGCTTCCTCACTTGTTGGGCTGCTCTTCAGCAAGGCTGTGGTCATTCCTGCAGGATGGCACAGGTTGCCTGAGGCTGGGGCCTTAATGTGAAAGTCGTCTGGGGGACAGTAAGGTCCAAGTCAGACTCTGAAACTCCTGGCTGGGGTTGAAAAGTAAATGTCTGCAGCAAGCCTACAAAGAAGACAAACAGCTCCATCTTGGCCAGGCTTTCTCCAATGCAGTTCCTTCGCCCTGCAGATGAAAGTAGCGTGTTTACTTGATGGAAAGCTCAAAGTAGAATATTTGCCATGGACACATTAGCATCTGATATGTTGTAATGGAACTTGAAACACACCAGAGTATTTTGGAGCAGAGAAGGCCGTGTTGCTAAAGGTAACTGTCCCAGCCACACTGACATAGTGTGCCTGCCTGGTCTCTTTTGTGACACAGCTGCCTGCAGCAGCAGCAAGTCACAGCCATATTACAGGGTTATTATGTATTTATGATGCACCCTCTCTTTTCATTAGCTCATCCAACCTTCTCAGTATCTTTAACCCTTTCTCTCTGAAAAGCAGCCTGATAGAACTATGCCACCCCCTCCCAAAGTGGAATGGTTTGAAAATAACTTTTCCTGTGGAATTCGTCCTAACATCCCACTTTTAGAAAAGACTGTGTTTCTTCTCTCCTGGAAGTATTTATGGCAATGTATAAGTGATATTTCTTCTTTTAGGATGGCTCAGGGAAGAGTTTCTGATACTTAACAACTGTTCCTACCCTTAGCTTAATTTAAGTCTCAAGGGGGCTGGGTTTATGACCCTCCAGGGAGAGAATGTTAATCATATTTTGCAGGTGAAATTGAGATTAAAAAAAATAAAAAGCTTGTGATTCGACCAAAACAATGGATGGAGGTAGTGTCAAGATGCCAAGTGCCCTATCACCTCCCCAAACCAAGGAGCTGTGCTTCTTCCTCTAAAAGAAAAGGTCTTGCTGGGAACCCCTGTCAGCTCTCATCTTTCTGATGCAGTAGGTCTCTTTATCCTCTGTCCCATTGAACCTTTGGGAACCAACCCCTTCTGTGGTGGGAGGTGTGCTCTGAGAGCAGCTATTTGCCTGGATGCAGAATAATTGGCTCCATTCAGTTGCCTGGTTGCTTATTGACCAAGCTAAATGCAGTACTTAGCCATGAAGATGCCATTAGTGTAATAAAATGGACATTGTAATAAAATGGTCCTGCCACAGCCTCTGTGTAGATGAGCCCTTTAGTTACCTGTGGAGAAGGGCAGGAAAGCCTCTCTCTTTACAAAATTCCCTTCAGCATCAAGGAAGTGGTTGGGGTTGAACTGATGTGGTGTCTCCCATTGCGTCTTATCCAGCAGCACTGAGGTGAGTGATGGGATTACAATTATACCCTGGAAAAAAGTACATGAAAGCACAAGAGATAGCAAAAATGCACTCTTTTAGTTCATTTTATAACACAAACTTTGGTGTCCCAGGAGATTTACTGCCCTTGGGGTAAGTGGAGACCCTGAGGGTTTTATTCCATCAGCCAGCAGAGAGAGGAGTCAGTGGGATTTTCCCACCGGTGCCATGGATTGAAGCCAAACCCCATGTGGTGCTGTGCCAACCTCAAGAGAGGGTCAGATCCTGTAAATTCCCTGGCAGATACTTCACTGTGCAGATGGCATCACGGAGATAAACCAGGGTTGTTCATGGAGTGAGGTTGTCCTGAGCACAAGAAGAACTGAATTGAGTCCCAGTCTCTCTGGACTCAATGTAGTTGAATGACTAAACTATGAAACAAACATCCTACAACACTAATCTCATAGACTCAACATAGAAACTCTTCTGGGGATGGTTTTGGACACCTGCTTTGAGCTTCTGTCCTATAACTCCCTCTGAAGAAACCAGTCTCTAGTGGCACAGGCAAAAATAAAGAGGATGGTGTGTTCCTGGGCTGGAGCATTACCTACCTTGGGAAGGAAGTAGCCCCTGAAGTGGGTGTCAACAGCAGTGCAGCGGGGAACATGGGGCAGGAGGGTGATAAACCTCTGCACTTCGTGTAGCACTGCATTTGTATACGGCATGTTCGTCCGATCCTCGTACGTGGCCCAGCTTCCAGCTTTGACGGTTCTCCCGATCTCCTCCTTCACCTTTTCTGGAAGGAACAAATACAGTTGGATTTCAGCAAGGAAGCCACTTCCTGAGTCGATTCTAGGGAAATCCTATTTTTCCAGGGTCTGGAGGGAGAGGATTCTTAAAATGTCAGCCTTGGTTTTTGTGCTCTATTTCTAGTTCAGGCACATGGATGAGTTGTTTCCTCAGCACCATACTTCAATCTCCTCTCGTCCTCTCTCCCAGCAAGGCACAGGGACTATTTGTGACTTTGACCAGCATCTGATTACATCCGGAGTTCATAATAGTAGAGAGATGGGATTCAGTTTTAAAACAAAAAAGCTTCTATGGGTCTGAAGCCAGGCCTCTGCCCCCCCATATCAGCTGTGCCACGGACAGAGCGTAGGCGAAAGGAACTCACTTTGAATCTCTGGGTATTTCATCATCAGCAGGATGGACCACTGGAGCGTTGTGGCTATGGTTTCTGTTCCTGCCATGACCAAGTCAAGTATGGATGCTATTAAGTTGTCATCATGGAAGAGGCTGTCTTTCTTGTTTTTCTCCTTGAAAAACACAAGTGGTGAGAAAGTTCTTAAAACCATCAATCTTAGTGTTCAGCAAGCTTAGGAAATACTGCATAGCCTACAACACTGGTGTCTGTGACCTTGTGTTTGTGAACTGGGTGATAAAGTAGACTTGATCTTGAATGCACAGCATTCACCAAAGATGGAAGGTTTGGAGTGGGGTTTTGGTTTGGCATCCATCTACGCTCAGAAGCAGGCTGAAGACCAGGACCAGATGCTGTTCATGGGCTCTGTCTCACAGGTTTGGATAGAAGGAGATTCAGCCCATCCTAGCTCTGAGGGACGACTCCTGCCCAAGGGCAGGTCTGAATCCCCTACAATGTTCAAAATGACCTTTCAGGCCATTTTTGCTGGCGTTAGGACTGTACTGACCCTTCCTCCACATAGCTGGGTAGAATACTTAGTGCCTAAGGTTGGCCCAGATCCAGCTGGAAAGAAGAAAAAACTCAGAGCCCAAATATTTACTGTTGAATGAAATCAACTGGTGTGTGAAACTGCTGCGTCTCTGCTAAAGTAGGATGCAGGGCAGGCCTAGGACTTGTACTGGTGATTTATCATGCAAGTACTTAAGTGTTTTATTCATCTTGGAGCAACAGTATCACTGATTAATTGATTTATTGTTGTAAAAGGAAAGGCAGACTCAGCTTGCATGTGAATTCATGCATTTTCTACTAGGAACAAGGAGCTGATCTCACATTATTAGTGCTGCTGTTTCACAAGTGGACTGAGACAACAGTGGCTTTCATATCTTAATTTTGATAGAAAAATCCCTGCAGTAAATTACACCAACTGTAAGAGACTGGCATCTGATTTCAGTACCACTGGAATAACAGCATGGATTTCAATAGGTTTACATGACATGACTGAAATCAAGACCCAGGATCTGTTTTAGCTAGAAAACCCAAAAGAGTCATTGCAAACAGTCAACAGAGCTAAGCAGTCAAATACCTCTTGTTGCTTGAATATCAGTGCATCAACGTAGCTCCTCACGCTGTTCTCATTGATATCCTCCCTGCTTGCCTTCATGTATTGCCTCAAAATGACACGCACATCTTCTATTTTCCTAAGCATAATCTTGTGGGTTTTGAAGAGAAACCCAAGGAATGGGTAGAAATTGAAATACTAATGAGGAATTAAAAAAAGAGAAGCATTAAGTCTGCAGAAGTATCAACGTGCTGAAACACGTTTATAGGGCGTGACATAGCAGTTGAGTTTTGTCTTGTAGCAGTGATATCTTAGCATCCCAGTTCAGTTCATAGTTCAGTTCTCATTTTAGCTCCACACAGATGTGCAGGACGGTTCAAATGGAGAGTAGCAAAGGGGAATCTGACTCCACGCTGGTAGTGACCAAGGTGGTTCGACAGGAGAACTGTCACATTTTAGGTGTAATGGCTGGTTCTGAATATTTGAAAACCGCTGAACTAAATTCTGTGGTTTGTGTGGCTCACAAATGTAAAGTGCCAGTGTAAAAAAATGTTAATCTGTGTGACAGGTTACTTACGTTCAAATACGGAGATCCCAGAAGAATCATAACTTCATCTATGAGTCTTAAGAGAGTGAGAAATGTTGGGTCCTTGTAGTCAAACCTGTCCCCAAACAGCATGACGAAGGTGACGTTGATTGGAGCACAGTTGAAGGATGTCAGGCTGAAAGGTTCCCCTGCAATGGGAGGAGGATGGAGATGTTAGTGAGATGTTGCAGCAGCAGTGACGCATGTGAGGCTGCGCAGCACTGTGATGGTCCCCAGCTCACCTTTGAAGGATTTGATCATCTCCACAAGGAAGTGCAGCTCCTCGAAAATTCTGCCTTCTATAATTTTTTTCCCCATGCCGAGGTTTCGCATGCTGGATACAGTGAACCTCCGGGTTGTCCTCCACAGCTCCCCAATGGAGAAGAACAAACCTGAGGAGGCCATGAGCCATCACTGCTGGGCTCACGTACGGAGAAACCCCACCACACAAAATAAAACAGGGGACTAGATGAAGAGGTGTCGCCACAAGTGTTTCTGCTGCCCAGTTTCCCATGGATGTGGGGACTAAGGGTCTCCCATTTCTGTGTACCCCATACCTGTATCCTCTCAACTCCATTCTCCCAGTCTCACTGAGCCTGTAGTTTGGGAGAAACAAACTCCCACCCAACCCAGGCTTCCCCAGCCCTCTCCTGACTGCAAGGTAAGCAGGTGTGGCTTTCAGACCAGTACTGGTTGGCTGTGGAGCTGGGGAGAGGTGTTGGTCTAAGTCAATCATGCAACCTTTCTGACCCTATTTTGCTGCAAGTACAGGGCTTCAAGCAACAACCTTGTATCTTTGAAGCTTCTCCCCTTGTCCTGTTCCAGTCATAAAGACGTTTTATTTATGTGACATGGGATAGTTCAGTCACTGCAACCCTGGCCAGTGCTGAACTATTTATGGAGATTCCCAACAATACTGCATTTTCAGCAGTGGCAAAATTGTGCCCATTTCGTAGAGGTCACTGAGCTCATGTCTTGATGAGCACTAACACCACCAGGGATGGGTATTTCATCCTGTCAGAGTGTTAGAAGTAGCAAAAGGAGATATTATGTCAATGATCCAAAGACTGTCTCAGATTGTGTCAGCTGAAGAACTGGATTCTAGCACTTCACATCTTCATTGTGTTTGTTTTCTAGAATAAACACTATTTTTGAGCTGTGTAGTTTTAATTTGGAAAGCAAAACTTATTTCTCTAAAAATATCAAAGCAAATTTCTAAACTTTATTTTTTTCTTTAATTCAGGCACTTTCATCTGGATAATTCATTTTCTGCCAACAGCTTTGGATTCAACAAATTGGCATTTGCTGAAGAAAAAAATGTTTCACTGAAAAATTTGTGACCGTTGTTACTCAGCAGCCTCTGTGAATTTACAGCTTTGGGTCACCTCTATGTGGCTCAGACTTGGGCTGAGAAGGTAAGTGTGGAAGGGCTTATAGTGCAATACTGACAGTGTCCCACAGGTACATTTTACATGTAAATTAACTCTGAAAAATGCTTTTCTCTCCATCGATTTCTTTTCCTTATGTAGCAATAAATTAATCTATTGATATTATGACCAGGTGATTTAATTTCTAATTGTAATCCCAACCTCAGCCTGTGACCAGCATATAAAGCTGCCTTTTGGCTACTCAAAGCTGAAGCCTCAGCTGAAGCAGAGGATGGAAAAACAAGGCAGAAAGTCCTCTGAAATACTCAGTTTTCCTGAAAAAAAAACAAGAGGTTGGTTGTGGGGGCAAATTTCCAGCCTCAGGCTATTGCTTCTGCCTGAACCTGCTTCTCGTGGTCCACCTGCTTTGGGGGGGGGGGGGGCAAGGCATGGGGGACTGACAATGGCCAAAATTGTGGCACCTGGCAGTGGGAGAAAGAGAACAACCCTACAGCTCTGAACAGCCAAACCAGTTAGTGCAAAGTCCCCTGAAACAGTGGGGAAGGTTTGTAAATGTGGTGCTGGTGGAGAAGCCACTCTCATTGATGTCTTACAGGAATTAACCCCAGAGTTACCACAGTGCCTTTAAAAATCCCACTCCTCACCCTCGAATATTTAGGATATGGATCGGCCACAAGTGAATTAGCAAAAATGATGAAAAGCCAGGAGGCATTGCATGAAAGTGAGGAAAGCCAAATGTTTTCTGTTGGCTTGGCTTCAGCAGGGTCCAAGGGGGATGTTTAAAAGCCGGGCTCCGGGGAAGCACAGTTAGGCTGGCACTAAGTGATGGCGTCGTCCCTCCCGCCCCTCCCCGCTCATTTCTCTAGTACCGTTTCCATTCTGAATTTGGTCAAATATTGGGATGGATGGTCTGTCTACAAACTCCTCTGTGTAGTTCACAAGCGCCTCCCGCACAACTTCGTACCCGGTCAGGACCACAACTTTCTGGAACCCAAAGTGGAGGGTGAAGATGGGGCCGTATTTTTCCGCAAGCTGAAAAAGAGGCGATCTGTGACAGTCAGGAAGGGAGAGAGCATGCACAGGGCAAGCACCCATTGCTTTCTGAAAGGACATAGTTATCAAGTCCTGGTGCCCTGCAGAACAGCATTGGTGAGCCAGAGTTCATCATGGTCAAATATTTTGTATGGATGCCTGGCTGGCATCTGTATGGATGGCTTATGGCCACAGAAGAACCCCCACCCCCATCAGTGCATTACTAATCTGGTTTTGCTGTTAAGGAGAAAGTAAATGAAAAACAAAAAGAAAAGCCACCTAGAGTTAAAGACCGGATCTCAAATGGCAACACAAGTTGGCAAACCAGAGAAAGACGAAAACAGAGAAGACATTTCAGTGCAAATAACGATGCTGTAGCACAGGAAAGCTTTGGTACGATGCTCCTCTCATACCAAAGCACTCCTGCATCCGTATTACGAGACCAGAGGAGCCATTTGCCCCGTGCCAGGCATTTAATTTGCCCTGGATGACCACAAATTGCAAATCTGTGCCCCTCTGCTTGGACTTGGCATTGGTACCTACAGCTGAGCTGGGCACAGCAGGGAAACCCATGGCAGGAGCCGGAGGTGGCCTGAACGCTGGCTGTCCCCATGCTTGTACACAAAATAATGCTTGTTTTGCACTGAAAAGGCTCTGGACGTATCTTTGCCACAACCCAGAGAGGCTTTTTCACTGCTGCATGCCCCAGGATGAATTATCTGCAGCTCCCCACCAAAGCTGTACCTTGCTGGGCAGTTTACAAAGGCAATGCAGTGCCCTGGGAGGCTGAAAAATCCCTCCAGGAGCACACGGTCCTGCTGGCATGTCCTACGTGTGCCTCCAGAGCTGCTGTGCAGATCCCCGCTCCTCTTTGCCGAGGAAAGGGGTCTGCAGCAGCGCGGGGCGGGCTGACAGGGCAATCCAGGCTCCCTAAGGACCAAGGACCATCGTGTGTGTGCCTGCTGCATCCCTGTGTGGTACAAGGGGGTTTCTGTCATGCTCCCCAGCCCCTGCCCACGTATCTCCTTGTGGACCGCGGGAGGCTGGCTTCTCCTGCCTGCTTCCACCCCATCGCTGTGGGTGCACCCCGTTCCCCAGCAGCCTGAAAACAGCACTCGGGAACAGCCCAGAAGAGTCTGGGCTGGGCTGGGCTGGGGCAAGGTGATGGGAAACTGCAGTCCAGATTGGCTGCCCAAGCAAACACAGGGTGCACGCATGCAGCCTCAGCCCGTGCCAGCTCCTCTGGCAGCTTTTTTTTAGACCCCCCTGTCGGGGACCCCAGCAAAAACCCGCCGGTGCCCGCTGCTCAATGCAGTCACCGCATTTCGCTCCCTGTGTGGTGAGGTGGAGGGATAATCTCCTCCGGAGTAATCCCAAAGTCAAGGCAAACACAGGCAATACGAAGTACAGTTTAGCAGGTGATGAAACCACTCAGAGGTAATCCCAACCCGCTGTGCAGAGGCTGCCCAGCCCCGCTGGGTAAACTGACCCCAACCCCGACATTGCCTGTAACAGCACCGGGTGCCGGGAGCCTCACCCCGTGGCGGGGCTAACCCAAAGCACGGCTAACCCTCGGCAGGGCTAACCCCCAGCAGGTCTAACCCACAACTCGGCTGCTCCCGGAGCCCTGCCGGTGTTTGCCGAGCCGTGTCAACGCCTGGTCGGGAGCCGCCGCTGTCTGTTTGCTCACTCTCTCCCTGGCCCTGGCGCAGGTCGTTCCCCGGGGATCTGCCGGGGCGAGGAGGGAGCGCTCAGCAGCCCCACGTGAACCCCCTCAGCTGCGCCAGTCTTGTCTTGCACCGAAGAACGGTTTACCACCGTAAGCGGGGTAAGTTGTCTTAATTACAGGTTAATAGAAGAGCTTGCTGTCCATTCTGGTTCTTCAGCGCACTGTCTAGAGTTTAATGTGTGTCCCGTTCATCAGGAGGGAAGTGGATTTTTACAATGGGGCGTCTGGATTTGGCCCTCTCCGAAGCAGTTTTGGGGTCACTGCGTCTTGGAATTCCCCTCGCCAGTTCTCCAGGGTGAAGGGGAGGGAAGCAATTTCACTTTATATCATGTTAGTTATGTCCTAATACTTTAAAAGATTTCTAGGTGTCTGAGTTGTCAAATTAATATTTCAAATCCCACAAGCATTATATACTTCATGTACATCATCACAATTACAAGAATTCCCATAGTACCCAAAGGTCTTTTTTTAATAGTTGATCACTCATAAATGACATTGCATCAACACAGATATTGGCTAGAAGAAGCTCAGAAAAATACTATATAAAGCAAGTTTCATGTCTTTACAATTTAGTTTGAATTAAAAAAGACAAAAAGGTCTCACTGATATATCCCAAGCAGCTTTAAAATGCATGAGGGTCTGGGTTTGGGGTTTTTTGTCCTACCTTCATTAGTGATTTATCTTGCCTTCTAAGATCCACCAAGTGCAGGTTACCAAT
>NW_010204512.1:0-19683 GCF_000695765.1 Mesitornis unicolor | reverse complement strand
AAGAGGAGTTGGACCAGGAGGAAATTTAAAAGCTGATTTTTTATAGCCAGCTGAAAGATAGAGTACAGCTAGTAATACTGCTGCACACAGCAGACAAATTAATACAGGATCAGAGACAAATGAAATTAAAAAAGGCATTTTTTTAGTAATAATCTGTTTTTTGGGACGGTTAGAAGCAATAAAAATGCAGTGGCACTGTTCAGTCTCTACCAGCTGGCTTTCTGTTTGCTCTCTGCGATTGCTACAAGCACTCGATTCTTATTAAGGTTTGTAGAGTACCTAAATAAATACTGCATACTCCACCCTCTTTAAACACCTCAGAGAATGTGGTCTAAGCAGTTTGCAAAGCCTGTCCAGAAGTAAAGAGAGTTTCAAATTACAAACCCATGCATGTGTGTGCAAGAACATATACATGGGAAAAGGTGCTTGGCATTCCTCTATAACCTCCTCCTCCCCGAGACCTCAGGGTCCTTTATTTCAGTACCATGACCCTCCACACACTCACCCAACACAGGGAAATAAAAAGGTTTATTTGAATCCCAGTAGAAACCTCCAGCTTCAGCTTTGGGTAGGGTTTGAGATCTCTGTGTTACTAGAGAGAAAAATAGTATTGTTATGAGAGATTTCAGCTTTCTTGATGTCAAGTGAAGATCAAAGGTTGTTAATAATGGTAAAGCCCATGTACCCCTGGGGGTTGTAGCCCATAAACCTCTTCATAAAGGTGGCTCTGAACTGCCCAGGAGGGATGTGATTTCAGACTTTGTGTCTGAAGAAGAGGACATGTAATAGCTAGCCATGGAAAATTAGCTTGGATCAAGTGATCATGAGTGGATTCGTGAGAGGAATGGAAAGACAAAATTAGGTTTGAAACTTCTGGGAGGATTCTTCATTTTGCAAGAGCAGCTTCTAAGAGATAGAGGGGAGAAGTTAATGGAGTTAATGAAAGCAGCTGACCTGCCAGGCTTCAGAAGGGCAACAAGATTGGAGAAGGGAATTACTTTAAATCAAAGACATGAAACACCTGGAGCTTGCGTCTCTCATAAAGGTTTAAATCCTGTACACAAGGAATTAAGATCTACCTGGTTGAATAGCGGCTCCCAGGAGGATACTGGGAATGAACAGACAATGCAATAAGATTGTTCAGGGAACGAAGATCTGCTTGCATCATCAGGAATCACAAGGCTAAAGGCACATTTATCCAAAGGTTAGATCATATAAATGCCATTATTTTTAGCAAATATGGGTCCTCAGCCTTGCAGATGAAAAGAAGACAGGGAAGGAAGGGGACCAGCTATGGTTAGAACAGTCCCAAAGCTGACAGCTGCTTGGTTGCGCACTGGAGCTGCCTGCGCAGTGTGGAGACATTACAGCACAGCAGCTGCCCAGAAGCAGAAGCAGCCGGTGTGTTGCAACACTTCTGGGGTTATTTTTTTATTATTATTAGTTTCCAAGAAACGGGCTGGAGGCAACGGTTTCCCCCGGAGCACACCTAGGATGACTCAACCCCTCCTGCTTAAGTGAGCAAAGAGGCAGAGGGGCTGTGAAGACAGGCAAGAAGGATGAGGGCTGGCACAGGGTGCAGAACGTGGGCACTGCGATGTGAACTCACCATGGCACATGCTCTGCGCTCCAGGCAGAATATTTGTCCCTGCAGGGTCCTGTTTGACCGGCAGCACCCCGCAGTGCAGAAGTTACGTGTTGCTGCCGCTCTCCTGGTATTTCATCCTTGCTCTGGGAGCTGCTGAAAGCATAAAAAGGCCTTTCAGAAAAAGTCTTAAATTATTTCTGAAAAGCGGGAGGGGAATGCATTGGAGTTTTTTTTAAGCCAGGCTCTGAGTGCAATGCATTAAAATGACAAAGGTAAGTCAAGCTCTTGCGATGACAAGAAATTCCTGTCTCAATAATGTGTCTGGTACGTGTTTTGCTCTGGAGCCGCACTGCTACGTGCTCCCCTGCCTGAGCACACAGAGACGAGCACAAAACACCTGCCAGGCGCTGACACCGCTCCGGGTGCATTCCTGGGGCAGCCAGGCCCCAGGGGTGCTGGCACACAGGTTGTCCTCTGTCCCTCGGGATGCTCACAGATGAGTTGTGCTCCGTGCCATGGGGTGCTCACAGATGGGTTGTCCTCTGTCCCTCAAGGTGCTGGCAGACAGGTTGTCCTCCATCTCTTGTGCCCACAGTGTGTTAACCAGGCAGTGCTGGTGAGGACATGGAGCACAGGCATCATCCACCGACCCCAAAGCGCACCCATTGGGCAGCCTGGAGAGAGCCAGCCAGTAAAGCATGAGCTCTGCATCCTTTAAATTAACTTAAATCCCTCCAAATCTCTTTGCTTTCCCTGCCAGACCCATTCTGAACCAGCAGTGCATTCAGTGCAGCCTCCAATAACTCCTGCTGGCTTTTGCTGTGATGAGTTCCTTTTAAGGGAGGGCAGGAGCCACAGGAATTGCAGTAAAAGGCCACATCAGAGAGCCATCTCCAGCCATGTCCTGTTCTGGACAGCAGACAGACCCAGGGACCACAGGAACTCCAAGGGCACTGTAAGTTAATGTATTACCCAGCCAAGAAAATGTTTCTTTCCTGGTGTTGTCTGTAGTCTAGTTTTTATGTTGAAGCACATGGAGTTGCATCCCTTCTCTAGTGTTGAAAGGCTGTAGCAGGCATAAAAACCTATTTCCTTCTATTAGTTTAAATTTGCTCTCATTCACTTTAATTTTCAGTTATGCCTCTGTGATGAAAAGCTGATGGAAGCAGATGAATCATCTTCTCTGGGACATTGCATGGCCTTACTCTTCCTACTTCTATTTTCCATCTCCACTTTAAAGCAAACAACCACATCTTCCAAGCCACTGTCCATGTGAAGGGTTTTCCTTCTCCATCATCATTTTTCTTTCCTCCTGTCCCAGCTTCTCCTGAAGTCAGTATATCCTTTTGGAAATGTGGGATCCAGAGCATAACATCGTCTCAACTGCTTGTCTGTCTCCCTGCGACCAACGCAAGAAAAAGCCTTGCGCGATGTCTGAAGCACTTTGGGAATCTGGGAGGACTCCCTAATTCACCAAATAGTGAGTTCTCAAAATTGTTGCTTTAAGTCCTGTAAGTCAGCAAGGATACAACCCCAAGTGTAGACTTGCTAACAAGGCTCCAAGGCCCTAGGTCTCTTGTGTAATTAAACTGCATCAACACCTGGACTGTGTGTCTGATTTTGATAGGAGGTACTTTTGGAGGGGACCATTATTTAAGTAATAAAAGGACCTTTTCAGTTGCGATTTTGTGGAGTTAGAAATTAAATTGTTTCCTTCGGGCTGTTTATGGCTGTGAGTATTGCTCACTCTGTGTTTTTAAACATGTTCTGGCTGCGTGTTGCCCAGGGATCTCTGTGCTCACCTCTCTAGTGTGGGTGTACTAAAGGTGGTGCAGCCCGACTTTATCAGTTTGACCCAAAATCAACTTCATCCTGCAACAGCAGATAGATCAGCAGCAACAGAGCAAAATATTTATTTATCAGGCTTGCAGGAGTTAGACTGCAAGTAGAGCAACAGCAAAACAAATGTAAGCAAATGTGGCAGTGAAGGCTTTCTTGTTACACAGCCTGTAAAGCAGACTCCTTGAGCCGTACCCAGGAGCTGGAGCTGGCTCCAGGGTACAGCGCGTGTACAAGTGCCACACCAGTACAGGTACAAGGTACAGTACGGCTGTTCCAGTGCTGCCTTTAGTTGCTGGTGTGAAGAGCCAGTGTCTTGGCTAAACAAGGACTGCCCTACTTTGTCATCCTTCATCTCCTCTTCCTCCTTCCTTTCCTTCCATTTGCAGCACAGATCAGCTTTAGAAGACCATGATTTTAGTTTTATGTTAAAGATTTACCTTAACTGCTGCCTCATTCTCTGTAACTTTCTGTTTCTCCCTTTTTTCCCATCCTAAGCTGCCTTTCCTCCCTCCAACCCAACACAAAAGCACCTTCAGTGACTCTGCTCCCTAACCCACCTGTGATTTACTGCCTGTTTCACAGCACATGAAGCCGCGTCCTCTCTTGTACCTGCACCACTGTTCAGATTTCACACGTGTCCCACTTCCCTCAACAACTGTAGCCTTGCGGGTACAGCTAGGTGTTCCTACTCCTCATGGCTGCTACATGAAATAAATCATTAACTGCAGTAATCCAACTGCCGCTCTAGGACAGCTGCAGTCTCCTGGGGTGTCACCAGCTTCCTACAGAGACCCCCATAGGACAAATTAATGGTACAGGTGAGCGACCTGGTAACAAAGTCTCACTTGCTTCTCCTTTTAGATTCTATTACCAGTTTTACATCTATTTGCACAGTGACTACGTTCAAAAACCTATCAGCCTCAATAGTGATGCAGATGTCTCCTGGCAGAACATGAGCATTACCAGCTCTGAATTTGTAACTTCAGTTCCTACCTAAGCAGCCAAAGCACTTCTGCAAGCACCAATATCTTTCTTGCTGTTCTGACTGTGATGGCTCCACTCCTGCTGTGTGCTGAGCGCACGTACCTGCTGCCACTCCTGCTGTGTGCTGAGCACGTGGCCCTGCCATGGAAGCCCGTGGCAGTGGTATTTGCTCAGCGGTGCAGGCTGATCTGTTACCCTGCCTGGAGACCTCGCTGCCTATCCCTGGCCCCAGGAATGTCTGGAGAGGCTGACCGCTTGAAACGCCAGGGGCTGTGTATCTGGTGTAGGGCTGCAGACAGACAGCAACGTTTTCTAAAGAGTTTGTCAAGGTTTAACCCCAACTAAGCCCCGCAGAGCCGCTTGCTCGCTCCCCTCCCAGTAGGATGGGGGAGAGAATAGGAAGAGTAAAAATGACAAAACTTGTGGATTGAGATAAAGACAGTTTAATAGGTAAAGCAAAAGCTGCGTGTACAAGCAAAGCAAACCAAGGAATTAATTCCCTACTTCCCATCGGCAGGCAGGTGTTCAGCCATCTCCAGGAAAGTGGGGCTCCATCACACATAAGGGCTGAGCCTTTCAGCTCTCTGATGGGGTGCAGGAGTCATCCTGCTGCCCGGCCCCAGGCTGCATCACCCTCACACTGCCCAGGCTTGTGTCTGGTTTTAGTCCCGCTGATTCAGAAACTGTTCACTTTCTGTAGCTGGTCATATTCTGCCAGTTTAGCGATCTAAGATGGTCCAGTAAGTGATGGGACAAGTGCCAGGGCCAGCATGAAGCCGGGAGTGGTGAGGGAGTGGTAGAAATGCCTTTCTTAGCAGAAGCAGAAGGCTGCTAGATTGGCCCCATCGTGAATTGGATTTTCAGCATAAAGTGCCTAGTGTGAGTTGGAATGAGCCCTCTTTCCAAACCACTCAGATGTTTTCTGATAACTGTCCTGTGCCTGGCTCTTGGCATCAGCCCATGTTACATCCTCGTGTCTGGGACTCTGCAATAAAGGCAGGTTGCGTCGCACAATGGAAGCTCAGTCTGAGGCTCAGCTGAACAACCGTCCTGGGGAGGTTTCCAGATCTATCAAGGGTCTGTTGACTGCAGCTGGGCCATCGATAATCAGCTCTGCTATAGAGCTTGGACTTTGAGCTGAGAAGTTCCCCATGGAGGCTCTCAAGGAAGAGCCCCTGATGGGTTAAATCTATAGAGGAGGCTTCAAGCCATTTCAAACAGCCCTGAAAACTGCATCTCCAATGTGCTGTTTTAGGAATGAATCACACTGTTTCTGAGAGCAGTGCTCAGGGGTGTCTGAAGGGTTTGCATTATACAGACACCGCAGGAGCTGATGGAAAGAATGGCATGAATGAGAGAAAAATAGCAGTGCCCAGTGTCTTCCTTCCCCTAAAGCTCAGGTACAGACAGCCTTTTTTCCCCCATAACTAGACTTGCTTTCAAGCTTGAAGTGTTCACTACTCTAACACCATGTTGTCTGGTCATTCGTAGGGCATAGCACAAACCAGGTGAGGCATTGGGTTCAAGGTGAAGCCAACATCAGCAGTGAGATCTAGGTCTGACTTATCCACTCCTGGAGGGGGTTGGAAAACAAATTTGCGGAGTAACCCCGCAAAGAAGAGGAACAGCTCCATTTTGGCCAGTCCTTCTCCAACGCAAGCCCTTCGTCCTGAAAACAACCAGGAGAGAAGTAAATGGTCAGCACTGTAGCTGTTGGTGTTGATGTCTGAGACCTTCTAAACTGGATGTACAGTCCATAAGAACAGGCTGGTGAAATTTTTTCTTCCTTCTCTCTGTATATTGTAAGTGCTACTGATTTGGTCTCAAACCACACAGAAGTCTGTAGGTTTGTGAGACCATCCAGTGACTGTGGATAAATCAGTGACTCCCAGGTCTCCCAAAGAAGAGGTGGTTGCTTACAGCAAAGCTGGACACACCAAATGACCAGAAATCCCTTATCCTATGTTCTGTGTCCCTGACTTTCACACTTTCCTGGAATCGGGGGGAACTGTGCCATTAGCTGAGGCCCAGGTGGTGCACGTACACCTCTCTCACCTATGGAGAATGGAATAAATGCCTCTCTCCTAGCGAAGTTCCCATCAGCATCCAGGAAGTGGGAAGGGTTGAACTGATGTGGAGTTTTCCAGTGTAACTCATCATTCAGAGCAGAGGTCAGCAGTGGAATAATCTCTGTACCCTGAAAGAGATCAAAGAAACTCATGGTAGCTGTTTAGAGCAGATCACTTTCCTAGTTGAGCCCAGCTGCTTGCTTTTTTCATAGAATTATTCAGGTTGGAAAACACCTTTAAGACCTTTCAGTCCAACTGTAAACCTAACGCTGCCAAGTCCACCACTAAACTGTGTCCCTAAGCACCTCTTCTACCTGTCTTTTAAATACCTCCAGGGATGGTGACTCAACCACTTCCCTGTGCAGCCTGTTCCAACACTTCATAATACTTTTGGTGAAGAAATTTTTCTTAATATCCAATCTAAATTATCCCTGGCACAACTTGAGGCCATTTTCTCTTGTCCTTTTTCTAACATGAAGAGGCAAATAAGACTGAGCCATGGCAAACAAAACTGGGCGATCATACCCTGCCCCACTGTGGCTCTGCCTGTTATCAGTAGCTGCTGCTCTCTTTTTGGACCACAAAACATTCCCTTCATACAGAGTCATATCTTTCAAAAAGATGCTGAAGTGGAGGTTCTACATTTGGCATAAAAGATTCAAATCAGCATAATTTAATTAAACTCTCTGGTTATTCTGGATTCAAACAGCTGTAACAGACCACACTCCAGGGCATGTTTATAACAGCTATCCTGGAGCCACAACAAAGGATCATGTTATAGATTAAACCATGCATCACAGTGTCTTTAGGTTTTTAAATTTTTCTTTTTGTCTGCTTTAAGCAAAACTGTAAGGAATCTGTGCAGCACAAGCTGCTAGCCTCAAAGCTCACCTTAGGAATCATGTAACCTTGGAAATTCACATCAGTAGGAGTTGATCGTGATACACCCATTGGGACAATATTGGCAAACCTTTGTATTTCATGTATCACTGCATCTGTATAAGGCATTTTTTTCCGGTCCTCCAACTTAGGCAGCTCTCCTGGTTCAATGACTTGGTTCATTTCTTCCTGAATCTTTCCTTGGAGGGAGGAAAGGATTAAGAAACTGATAAGCTTCTTATCTTGCAACTGAAATGACCTCCCAGGTCAGGAGGCCAGGATTAAGAAAAGGAAAAACTTAGAGGGGCATTTGGGAAGAGCAGAAGTGGGTAAGTCAGGGCATGGTGTGGCTCTTTCAGGTTTGTTGTTGAGCCATGGGAGCTTGGACAGAGTCACCACAGTACATCCCATGCCTTATTCTGTTTACACACCTTTGTTACCCCATGGCCTTCAACAGAAACCAGATCAGAATCAGCTCCTGAGGAGACCTTTAGTGACGTCAGTCCATAGCCTGCAGGAGAATAACCATGGGGAGCTCTACTGTAACTGTGGACTGGCCCTTAGCCTCTCCCACTTGGCTGGGCTGGTTTATTGCAATCCAGATGAATAAAATTCCTTTGTAAAGTCAACGTCTGTTATCTCTCTCAGAGTACTCAGAATAATTACTCTAGACAACAGTGAATGAGTTCCACTCCCTTCCACAACCAAAGCATTAAGCATGCAACAGCATATTGTACAAGAGGACTTCTCAGCCTTACTCTGAATTTCTGGGTATTTCATCATCAGAAGAAGACCCCAGCGCACAGTCGTAGAAGTAGTCTCAGTCCCAGCAGCAAAGAGATCCAGGGTTGAAAACAACAAGTTTCCATTGCTGAACATAGTGTGGGGTTTCTTTGACTCCTTCAAAACATACAGGTAACGATCGTAACTTCTACAGCAAGTGATACCAATCAAACATGGGACTGTGTTGCCACCCTTTTTATCTGTGTTTTAGTTTTTTGTGTCTTTATATGCTCTGGGAAACTAACTGTTTAGTATTTTAGTATTAGAGCCTATGCTGTATGGAATTAGTCTGGTCCCAAGTGTATGTGCAGTCCCCAGATACTGGTTAGTTGAAATTTAATTACTGCAATGAAGTTCATCACTGTACCATGCTTGCATGTGTGGTGAGTGGTAACTTATTTCACCCATATGGGACATCTTGACACCTGGATCCCTTTTACGAGCAGTTTCAGTGGAGCTATGGAGCAAGTACGGCACAGTTCACTGTGAGTATGAGCTTTGATATATTCTCCTCACTGCAGTTCTTCTGTTTTCACTCACGCCCAGTCCCTGACAGATGATCAGTCCTAATAACAGTCAGAGCTAAGAGAACAGAAAGACTCTGAGACTTAGCTTTAAAGTACCTGTTGTTGCTTCATCAGAAAGGCATCAACAAAGCCTGTTAAGTTGTTTTCATTAAACTCTTCTTTGTGTTCCTGGAAGAGCTTCTGCAGAAAAGCATTCAGCTCACTGACATTTTGTAGCACAGTCCTGGAAGCTCCAAAGAGAAATCCAAGGGATGGGTAGAAGTTATATAACTGTGGAGCAAGAGAAGTCTTACAGTTAATGGGCATTTTGAAAACATACTGATATCTCAAATCACACTGCTGGTCCCTTGTCCCATGCCCTGACATTTCAGGCCATAATTCCTCCACATTCACTTGAATACTCCAAGCAGCTATGAATTGCAAATAGAGTGTTGTCTATTACACCTCTGCAGGAGTCCTTGCCATGACTTCTGGGAGACTTCATCAGCTTAGTATTTCTTCAGAGCTTCCAGCTGTGGGACAGAGGGTCTCAGATATAAAATCTGGGGATGTGAGCATTGCACTTATTCCAGGGAAAGCCCTCAGGTGTGTCACATCCTATGGCAGCAGAAAGAACTTGAACTGGCCACCCTCATGACAGACAATATTGCTGTGTCAACATGGTGCTTTCCAAGCCAATTAGCTGAGGCACAGCACCGAGCTAACCAACTACGCTGTCTTAGGAGCTGGGCTGAGCACAGCATTGTAGTATGTCATATGGACAGAGTAAAAATAGTTCCTTTTGTGAAGAATTTGGTTTTTTCTGTTACTAAGAAGCTTCACAGACTAAGTGCAGAGGCTTGGGAATCCATGTGTTATGGATACAGAACCGCAGATGTGTTCTGTGCAGCCTGGCGGATCATGTTCTTGTTCTCAAGAAGACGTGGGAGGCCATGGGATATTCCCTGTAAACCTAAAACATAAAATCGAGCTCTTACCAGCACCATAGGGGAGCCCAACAGCTTAGTATTCTCATTTATCAGCTTCAGCAAAATTAGAAATGCAGGATCATCATATTCAAACCTCTCTCCAAACAACACAGAGCAGATGACATTAGACACAGCATTGTTGAGTATCATCCTCGTATCAAATGGTTTCCCTGTATTTCAAGCAATGAAAAGAAATGACGATATGATTATGTTCATTTCAGTGAGGTTTCCTATAGAAATATAGTCCTGAGCTTCCAAAGAAAAAACTCATTCACCACCCAGAATGCACAGCAGGGCACTCAGTTTCAATGTTTTAAGGCCTTGGTTTAATAACCGACTTCAGCATAAGCTGAACTTTAACCATGAGATACCATTTGCTCAGAGCTGAACTTTCATTAATCTTTATTGTTCTGGTAGACTTGTTTTCTGTCTCTGGATGAAAGTCTTGATACTCACCGTGATAGGATTCAAAATATTTGATAAGGGAATTTACTTCCTCCAGGATTCGGATCTCAATGGTTCTCCTTCCCATTCCAAAATCTCGCAGCGTGGACAAAGTGAATCTTCTCATAGTTTTCCATTGCTCTCCATGGCTGAATGCTATGCCTAAAATAAAGATGTAACACCCTTGTGTTACCATTGTGGTTAATAAATGTTTGTAAGGCCTTCTTACACACTGGTACCAAAGCTGCTTGATATGCTGTTGTATAAACAAAAAACAATCTGTAAGAGGACAATACTTTCTGTTGTAAGATTATAATGAACACAGACAAACTACAAAAACTAACCAACCAAGGGTCACTTACCATTTCCTTGTGTCATTTTCCTAAATATGGGTATTTCTGCCCTCTCTCCAAATTCTTCAGCATGATTTAAAAGGGCATCCTTGATGGTTTCGTATCCAGCCAGTACCACAGCTCTCCTGGGTCCAAAATACACAGTGAAGACATTGCCATATATCTTGGAGAGCTATCAAGATGAATAAATACGGTCATTCAAAACCAGATCTGGACAAATGTTAGTACTAGCCACCCTAGGTGGTTTCTAGCCCAAAAGGAGCCTCTCAGCCTTGCCTAAAGTCTCCAGGTGCTGCTGTAATGTAACTAATGAGAGCAGCTATCAATTGCCAGCATCTGTGCTTGCACCCTGTTTGCACAACAAGGTGTCTGCTATCACCGCTCCTATCAGAGGAGAAGGCAATAAAATGCCATTGCATTCCTGTGGTGATCTGCAGTAACAGGCCAGCACAGCAATACTACCATTTGTAGGCTGGTAGGAAAATGCTGTAGCAGGCAGGCCTGTTTATTTTAATGCTGTTGACTCGAGGCAAGCGGGTGTGCACACATCTTTGAGGCTGAAGCCACAAACACTGCAAAAACAAAGCTACACAATAACTCTTTCTTTCAGGATAGCACTTGTCTCTAATTATGGCAAGGTGGGTAGTGTTGCAATCATCGCAAAATTATTTGCTGGCCACCAGAAACTTGAATCCCACTCGGAAGCATGTTCTTGTAGATAATGTCACAGGAGATCTAGGCTTTTATAGCAAATTAAATATGAATCATCTGTTGCACAGAAGGGTGGCTATGACAATCTAATCATTCACTCGGTATTTTAGGCTTTGTTTAAACACACTGCAAGTCATCCGCACCAAATGTCTTCTTGTTTCCGACGTGCCTGGGTTACCATTTGCTATGCATTAGATACATACTGAAAATTGAATTTCAGATTAGAAGCGGCTCCTGTTATTACACCAGACAAATTGAATTTGTTTTCATCAAACGCTGGTTTGACGGCTTGGGAGATAACATTAACATTGGTTCTTTCCTCCCCAGCAGCTCACAGAGTGTGTGGCACAACCAGGTAAGGGATCGCAGCTGCCTCCCAGCCTTCCTTTGGTCATTTCTTTACATTAGTACTTCTTGGCATCAACCCTGTTTTTCCTGAGCAACGCAAGTATTGGATGTGGCAGGCCTGAAAGCCCAAAGAAAGCTTCTTGGTAGATTACAGAAAATGAGTCTGGTACCTTTGCATGACGTTTGTATCATAAAATCCCTCAGTACCACAAAAAACAGTTGCTCCTCCATACCGGCACCCCCAAACATACCTGTGATCAGATCTTCAGAAGCCCATCAGAACTGTGCTCTGTACAATCTTCTGCACCATAAATCTAGGCAGATGGACACTGTGTGACTGCCATAGCAATTCTGTACTTTCTCAGCCCAGGGTGCCCTTCTTCTATGACTGGAGAATTTTGGTGTCTGCCCTCTCAGGAGGTTTATTATTTTCCTGTCACAGTGTCCAGTAAGCACACACACAAGGTGTGTGACACTCATGGCACCACAGCCACCTCTACAGCAAACAGAAGAAATCTGAATTCTCATTGAATCGCCCCCACCTCTCTATGAGAACACAGCAAACACTCTCGGAAACAAATGTTGCACCTGGCTTTAAAATATTTAAGTCTTTTTTTTTTAACCTTTTAGAAATAAATGTATGGCGCTGCATATGAAAAAGCCATTAATTTACCTAGACACATAAAAGCCATGCATCAAGTATTAAATAGCCATGGCCAGTGTGTGTGCAGGGGAAGGGTTGGAGAGGCAGAGTTGGGCTTAGCATCTCAGGGACGTAATTAGCTTTGGAAATAAATGGGCATATGATCCCATTTTCTTTGCTGTGGGGATGATACCCACCCTCCCTTCCTTCTTTCCTAGCTTCACACCTTCAGTGGGAGAGGTCTGTCTGCAGTGAGACATCTCTTGATGGCAAACGGTCCAGATCTGTCAGCAAACTGGTCCAGCTCGACTCTTCTACCTGCACCCTCTGAGCGGCTCAGGATACCAACAATATGGAGCTAAGTGTAAGGGGTGGGGGTCTACACCTGGGTGTGTATAAAGGAAGAAATGTGTGCATTATATTTATATGTATAAATAGGTGTGTGTACCTCTGGAGGTAAAGTCTCTCTGCCAGCCTGCCTATACACCAAATATCTCATTTCTGCCTTCCACGCAATCCAGACGCAATCGCACCTCCATGTCTCTAGTTGCATTTCTTGCTTTAGGAAATGCACATTTTCCTCCTGTCCACTCACTCAGACCCTACCTCTGTCAGCGACTGGAACGGCTTTTTCAGGTCCACCACATTCAAGTTTCCAATCAGAGGAAGAGGTCGTGGCCCGGGAGGCAAACTGCAAACCGACTTCTTCAAGCTGGTAAGAAAGTAAAGGAGCACGACCAGCCCTGCTGCCAGACAGAGCAGTGAGCCAGAGCCCACGTACTGCAGCAAACACTGTATGGCCATGTCTAGGTCAAAGTGTGGGTATGAGCATCTTGGGGTCCCTTTATAGCCCTTCTGTCATGACCTGAACACACCTTCTGGGGAAGTGACTTTACACAGAGAAAAGCACTCTGAGGTCTTGTTTACTTTCCGCTTAGGCCAGATGTACTTTTTTTACTGCCAAATAATTCACCCTATTTTATTCTGAAACATGGATTATCTTAATCTGGAGCTCCTATTTCATCTGCAACACTGGGGCAAGGTGTTTGTTTTCCAGTGAAAATCTGTGTTATGGGCATGTTGTGGTCTCTGTGATTTCAGGGGCAGAATTAAGGGCCGGTGCTGGTTTGCTGTCATGGTGCCAGGTCACAGGACTCATCTGGATCACTGGTGATGCAATGGAGGAAGCAGGACGCAGGAGGGAAAGCCCACAATAACACATGGCCTAAGGTGCAGCTGGCAAGGAAGGCCTCAGGGAAGACAAGGCTGACCAGGGAGGAATTGGAGTGGTGGTGGCATGAAGATGTGCTAATTCAGGATTGCAGATGGGAATAGGTCTACTTACAGGTTACAGCTCTGATTCTCTGTTTTCCTGCTTTCCCAGTAAAATCACCTCCTTGAGCAACATAGTGTTTTCCTTGCTGACACTGCTATTGATTTTCATCCCAAAAATCCTCTACCAGCAATCCCAAAATGCCCTGAAACCATTTCAATCACTACTTTTCAGTTTACTGTCCAGAGGACTGCATGCCTGGATGTCTATCTCTGTCTCTGAGTTTGGGGATGGCTCTTTCCAGTCTCTCCTGCCTGTTTGTGAACAGATGCGTGCAATCCTCTAGGAGAAACCATCCCCTGCAGGCAACAGCTCTGCTAAGGCTGGGAAGAGGTCCTTGGTCACTGTACCCTGGGAGGAGCCAGGATCAGGCTGTGCAGCCGGCCAGGCAGAGGATGGAGGCTGCCTGGGCAACTCTTGCAGAGGGGTTGGCAGCCAGAAGGAGCACTCAGCAGCAGTTTTGGCACTCCAGGGGCTGTGAGTCACACACCAAGCCAGGGCAGGGTCCTGCAAGAGCCCGCGTGCCTGGGCAACAGCTCCCCAAGAGCCACCTGCATCCTTGGGGGCTGTCAGCAAAGCAGAAGTGATCATGAGCAGGGAGCCAAATGGTGGCTCTGGGGGGAGGAGCCAATTTGATGCTCTATTGCATTGTCTCAAGTGGGAATATTTTGCTCCCCAGTTGCAGATTCTGTCAAAATACTGGGCTGTGCTGCTCTTCAACCCTTTAGGAACCTTTAGTTTTAATAATACTTTTGCTAGAATCCTCCAAGGCTCCCAGGTGCAGGCTCCACTGATGGAAAAATGATGATTATTTATTAATAATAATATAAGTACATTAGCTGAAGGCAAGGGGGATCAATAAACTCTAACGAGATTGACATGAAAAAGGTGCCTGCACGTCTGCCTGTTCTCCAAGGCTTGTCATCAGGAGTGGAGTTTTTCACAAGGGGAAATTACGCTGTGCAAAAGAGGACTGTGCAGGGCAGGCAAAGACAGGAGGGCAATGGATGGTCATGTCCATCTCAAGATTTGCTGCACAGCTATGAAGCTATAGGGTGAAATCCTTTCTCAAGCAGTGAGCCTATGGACTTGCAACCTGCTGGACTGATGCATGTGCTGTGGGAAATGACGGATGAATTCTCCAGTAGGGGGGAATCATTGCAGTTTTAAAATAAAACTAACATGATGTCCTCACCTCCATTTCTTCCTCACATACCTTGGCTTCCAGCATGCAATCCTGAACACAGCCTACAACTGAGTTGTTGGCTCGCAGGTGAGGCAACCCACATAGGACCAGGGAGAAAACGTTGCTCCTTGCTTGTGTGTCTTTCTACCAGCCCAAGCCAGAACCGATACCATCTGCAGGTAGGCAGACTTTGTGGGCATAGGTCAGGGAAATAGTAATTTCCTCCTAGAAAATGAGCCTGTACATTAAAGCGCCAGAGTCATCTAACTTCTGTGTGCTCGTCTGGAGAAGGACGTAAAATCTTCTAATGGGCCATAGGTTAGTAACGCTACGGTAACAGTAGGATAATACAGAGAAAGAGCTGTTATAAGGCCATAATTCAGTCAATGAGTTCTGATAACATAATAAACCATGAGAGTGAATGCCAAGTGCTGGTGTGCCTTGCAAGGCTCTGCAACTGATTTACAACCTCAAGAGATGCCTATCAGCCCGTGCATTGTTAACAGGGATATATAAAAAATGAGCACACCCTATTAAACATTAACATTTTTAAAAACGCAGATGTGTTAAAACTCAGGCTGTTCCTTGCTAATGGATTTTGCTCACCTTGACAAACACCAGTGCAAAAAGAAATCAAAAGCTTTCCGACTTTGACCTCCTCCCATTTTTCATAATTATTGCACTCTATTGTTGGATTACACCCACTTCTTCCCAACCTGCAAATTGGTATTTCTATAGGATCATTACTGGGTAGTACTCAGTATCTCAGGTGTTCTCTCTGCTCATTTTGATACAAATAACTTGGACTGCATTTCTTTTCATTTGTCTTTCAAATCATTGTGTGTTGCACATCTACTTCGGAAAGAAATATTCCTGAAAAATAGTTTTAAAAATAATTATTTTACTGCAAATTTTCAGTGGATTATTCTTGAGGTTTTTTTTCCATAGTCTGAGCTGAAGGATTGCAGCTGATGGGTCTGGTCACTGGAAGAAGAAAATAAAAAAATCAGTGCATGGGATTAGTGCATTGTCTGTGTGCAGAGCCTACGGTGATAGTATTTCCCACTCATGTTAAGCATTTACCCCTTTTAGCCAAAAACCATTCTCAGCAACTTTTTTGCTTTTAGAAGCCTTGTTCTTGGACTGAATACATCTCATTCCTTCAGGAGTCCCACTCAGTGACAAAATGTATGGGAGACCCTGGGATTTGGTGCTGGTAATGTACTTTGTAATATGTAGAGCTATAAAAATATTTGCAGAAAAATACATTGTGAATATAACCAAACACATGGTTTACACACTTAGGTCAACAGCCTGACTTGGGAAATTAGTAATGAGGAGGTCAAGTTACGAAGAATTTAATTTCAGAATACAACTGAACAGATCAAATGCCTCAACGTAACTCCAAGGATCTTTTTGTTCTGAGTCTCTAGCTTCAGTCTATCTCTGTCTGCAGTACTGCAGAAATCATATTAATCCAAGGGCAATTTAGGGCATATCATGCAGGATGATTAGTTGGTAGGTACCTACAGAGCCAAAGTCCCATCTTACTTTTGCCCCTCTGTCTCATGTGGATTTAGATACACCGAAATCGCAACTAGCAAAGTAAGAAAAAAGTTTGCTTCAGCTTTCAGCGCTATTTCTGCCATGTTCCCCTCTAACCTGATGAGGCTTTGGCTTAGTCATAGCAGAAAATGAGCTATCGTTCTTTACATCTTTGTAGAGCACACAACATATTAAGGCCCTGACCTTACTGGCATGAAACTATGATTTCCCTGTAAGTGCAAAACAATAATGTTAATTAATCATCCACAACAGAAATCCCTGTTCCCCAGACTATTCTGGCATTATTCTGCATTTTTGCTTGTCTAGGAACCTGAATTTAAAGGTAGAAAAATGGTTTGCAACAGCCTGTGGCAGCGATGGAGCAAGAGCCCTTATGTAAGAGCTGGCGGCGCGCTTGCCGCGTGAGGGCGAGGCGTAGGAATGAGTGATCCTGGAAGAAGGATGTTTCTCTGAGGTGTGTTCTGTGCTGGGCTGGGAACAGCAGTCTCAAGGGCACAAATTCCAGTGCCTGAATGTGCTTGGTCTTGTTCAACTGATTAATTTCTTACAGCTATCCCACGACAGGCTACAAAATCCCCGAGTACTTTACTCCAAGCCTTTCACGGCTTGTCAATAAATTATTTTCAAATTAACTGCCTGGTAATTTGAATGTGTAGGCTCTTAAAAGATGCAGCATGGTGAGAGAGAGAAAATACTGAAAGTCCCCGACTTTACCCTGCCCATAAAAATGAATGAAGGTTCTGCTCTGACGTATTATTCAAATTGATGCTTCTGAAAGTAATGCTCAGTGCATAGAAACTCCTTATAAAGGTACATTTCTACGACTGACGGATAAGCACCAATAGTGGAATAAGTTTTCAGTGTGATCTGACAACGTTATAGAGGAGCAAACATTTTTAAAACATTACTTTCATCCATAATTAATGACAAACAGCTCTGATTCAAGCAAAGGATATATTTTTTTAATCTGTCAACCCGTGTAACTTGAAAGGGAAAGATCAAAGATTTTCCCTAGTTTGGAGAGCTTTCTATTTGAGCCTTCTGATTTTTGGAAAGGGCTCAGGATTCCAGACTAGAGATAGTGTAAAACACTGGATGCTTTACAAATAATCTGATCTCTCTTGTACAATGGGCACCTTTTTTACTGAAACAGCTATTTCAGATTTCCCTGGTGCCGTCAAAGTCTCTCACTTCTTTGAAAGATAATATGTGAAAAGCATTTAATTCTCTGTTTGTGGCACTGTTCTTTGTGGCACTGTCTGTATTGAATTCTTTTGGAACTGGTTGGCTTAATCTGCAAATGAGATTTTTTTTCTTCACACTTATTATCTAATGGGGGTTTCATCTGATCTCCTTGGGAAAAAATACATACTGAACTGCTAAAGCACATGTATTAGAGTCTAAGACAAGCTGTACCTTTAAAGGAAACTCTAGAAGATACAACTGACATTCGCAATAAAAACATTAAGTAAGCATAACCGAACACCTGCTACTATACCTGGCCTGAATTTGGGAAACTACAACATTTAAGACTCCAAAGAAAGACACTGAGTTAACTAATATAGGTAATCAAAACATTTGGATATAAAAATAAAGCAGCAAGTTGATACTGCCTTTGCATAGGATTGTCGCTGTCTGGAAATAATTCCACTGCGGGATCCCTGCATATCTTTTACCTTTGATTTCTTCGTTCGTCACATGGAGAATCAGCGATTCAATCACTGCGCCAGAAAATAAGGAACACAATTCAGGCAGTTTTCTAAATCAAGTGCCTTGATACTTCAGTTAAACTTGTCCAGATAAACCAAAGCTGCTTCTCTACTGCTCAGTCCTCTGAGATCTGGGAGATGGTTTGCTGCATCTGTTTATGAAACAGGAGTATCTCCCTTTTTACTGTTAAGTGTTACAATGAAGTCAAGTGGAAAAGTGCTATTTACCGTATAATAAAAAACATCTATTGTTCATAGCCCTGAAAACATAATAATAAATGAAGCTTTATACTTCAGGCTGTGTAAACCAGTTGCGTATGTAATAGAACATGGTGTAATTTTCCATTTACAATTTCAATACTGTAATAACAAAGCAATCAAAGCATAAACAAAAAGCACTTTAAATAGGGCTGCAGGTAATATTTCCATAATGACTGTCCTTAACAATTGCAGCTGTTTCTTCATTTTTTCCCAGCCTCGAATTCTTTCTACTTATCTCAGTCATTTAATTAAAAGAAAATCAACTTAAAACAGATGAAAGACCATCTTAAACCAATTGCAGCTATGGGCAATGAAGAAAAAAAAGACTCGAACAGCATAATCCACGGTTGACACTCGGGTGGGTTAAATTAACACCATTCCTCATCCTCCTTTCAGGATGAGATCTGAGACTCTGCAGAGACTGTGCTGTAAACCCGCGGGCAAGAGGGGTGTTTGCCTTGGTTATCTGTCTTGAGGATCTGGAAGTTCACCATTTCCCAACCATGTGCTGATAAGGCCAGTAAAATCAAGGGGTCATCGGTGTTCTTGCCATGTGGCGGGACGCTGCCTGCTCGTCCATCGCTTGTAGGAGACATAAAATAACTTGGTGCTGTCCTTCAGGTTTGTGGATGGGTGTTAAACGGTGAGAATTAATGGGGGATGAGCAATCACGTTGCTGCCACCGTGGGTGGCTGATGGCAGGGTTCAGGTCACTGCAGTGAGATGGGGATGGCTCTTCCCAAATCCTGCTGGATTTGCAAGGGAAGTTGATATTGGCTCCCAGGGGTGCTTCAGCTCTTGTGTGCTGTCCTCTGGGGGCTCTTGGATCACATTACCAAACAGAGCTGCGTTGGAAAAACGTGATTTTAAGTCAAGACACAGTGATCAGCAGGGAGGGGTGAGGAACTCGTTCAACATGGCAGAGGGGAAGGATGAGCCTGGCCTCAGTGCAGGCCCTGACCTGGACAGAACCAGGAGAGACCCGGGTGAGGCTGGATCCTGTATAAAACTGTTGATGCCAGTCTCTGAGTTTTGCTCTTTCTCCTTTCATTTCCAAATGAACAAATGCAAGAGGACAAAACTTGCTCTTCTGCAAGCAGGCTGCCCACGGCCATCCCTCATTATGCCTTTTCCATCTGGAGAGTCCAGAGGTGAATTAGGAAAATATCAAGGAAAATATCGAATTTTTAATAAGAATAAATCCTGATATTTCGCAGCGGTTGATCGAGCCCTGGATGCAGGGGCACCGGCAGCACAGCGGGACCACCCCCTGCCCGACCCTGCGGCTCAGGTGGGACCGCCCCGCCCGGATCTCGACATGGCGGCAGCGGCGGCGTCTCCATGGCGACCCGCGCGGCTGGCCGAGGCCCGCGGCAGTGACGTCACTCCCGCCCCCCGCCCGCGCGGCCCTATTGCGTTGCCGTGGCGACACTCCCGGGGACCGCTCCCGCCGGAGGGCGGCGCTCCGGTTGCCACAGCAACACTCACG